>NC_073403.1:22842019-23089519 GCF_028641065.1 Leucoraja erinaceus
TCTTTATCTGCCATATGGTAACACATTTTTTTTGCTGAACATGTTTGATGGGCCAGAGTTGTTCAACATGAGCACATACATACAATCCCAATTGAAGAAACTGTTGAAGCAATAAATTCCCATTATGGGAGACTTTAAACGACCTGAATTGCTATCATAGGTGTGTCAGTCTAAGACCAAACACTTTCTCAAAGAGTCTGTAGTCAAGAATCATGAGTGTTTCATTGTAATACGTATACTGAAGGGAGTACAATGAAATTCTTACTTGCAGCAGCTGAACAGGCCTGTCAAGCAGTACTCGCAGAACATAATCATAATCATAATTTATCAGCCAAGTATGTTTTGCAATATATGAGGAATTTGATTTGCCAAACAGTCATACTAATAAAAAAGCAACAGAACACCCAAAATACATTTTAACATGAACATCCACCACAGTGACTCCTCCACATTCCTCACTGTGATGGAAGGCGAAAAAAAGTTCAATCTTTCCCCTTCATTGTTCTCCCGTCAGTCGAGGGCCTCGAGCCTCACGTTGACGGGACGATCTTGACTCCGGTAGCCGATGCCGGGCCCTCTTGTGGGGTGATCCAGCTCCTGCATCGGGGGGAATGTCAGCTCCTCCACGCCGGTGATCAGACCCCGGGTCGGGACTAGTCGACGTCGTGGGGTTTTGGAGCTCCCGACTCGGTCTCTCCTGAGACTGTGAACTCTTTGGTGTTAAAGTCCACAGGCCGCAGTTGGAGCACATGTCCCAGGCAAGGAATCGGTTTCGATGTAAATCCACGCCCCGCGGTGGGGTTCCAGCTCCATGATTTTAGGCCGCAGAGCGACCGGAGATACAACCCGGAAACCAATCACAACTCCGGCAAGGTAAGAGATTGAAAAAAAAGTTTCCCCCGACCCCTCGCTCACCCCCACATAAAACAAACCAGAGAACATATAATAATCAAAAAATCAATAATAACTATAATACTTGTACAAAACTGAAGTCCATGTGCAACTATAGATACAGTACATTGTAATCCGGAGTTTAGATCATTTTGCAGATCGGTTGGTGGGTAATTTTTTTTTTAAAAGGCACAAATTGCTGGAGTAACTCAGCAGGTTAGGCAGCTGGAGAACATGGACAGGTGACATTGTGGGTTGGGGCCCTTCTTCAGAGTGATTGTGTGAGTGTGTGGGGTGTGGGGGTAGAAAGCTGGAAGACAAAAAAAGATAGGAACAAAGCTAGGCAAGTAATGGTGGACACAGTCAAGGGGGGAGTGGTGGTGGTTGGGGGGTGGGGGGGGACGTAGTTGATAGGAGGATGGGAAGATGGTTGGACAAAGGCCAGAAATGAAAAGAAGGAAGATGTGAGACAAATGATTGAAGAGATGGAAATGGAAGGTCAAAATAATATTTTTAGAGTCCTCCATCCAAATAGTATTGTCTTGCTAAGATTCATGATTATGATGCACAAAATCCCTCGTACATTGAGAAATTCTCTCTCCATGGGGCTCACACACAAACAGCGCTATCTCCTGTGAAGTGTCATTTTGACACGTGATTTTACAGCCAGAAGAATTTCTACTCTACAGAATCTAAAGAACTAGTCTTGGAGATTGACAGAAACATATTATGCAAATGCTATAGAGATCTGAGCTTGAGGGCTTGAGTTATAAGGAACGGTTGAATTGGGCTGGGACTGTTTACCCTGGAGCAATAGAGACTGTGGGAGTGATCTCAAAATGGCCGATAAAATTGAGAGGAGCATGGATATGGTAGAAGGTCACAGTCTCCTTCCCAGGGTAATGTGGTCTAAAACTAGAGGCCATAGGTCTATGGTGAGAGGGAAAAGATTTAAAGGGGATCTGAGGGACAGGTTTTTCACACAATTGGTATATGGAAACAAGCAGCCAGAGGAGGTGTTGAGATGAGTACACTTATAATATTTAAAAGGCATTTGGACGACTACATGGATAGGAAGGTTTAGAAGGATACGGGCCAAATGCAGTCAAGGAGAATTAGTTCAGATAAGCATGGACGGGGTGATAGAACTGTTTCCGTGTGGTGTAACTAAATTAATCTATGAATAAATATTGCTTGGTTCTATTATACGATTATAAAGATCCTCAGTGTTAAAAAGGGAATGGCAGGAGCAAGAATGTTGCACATTCAAGTTCTCCACCATTCCTGCGAACAGGTTGTAAACTAAAAACAATGTCAAAATGACTGAAAGGACCTTATTAACGTTGCAATTGAGCTTGGCCACTGGGAGGTTATAAAATTAAATAAAGGGCAATCAGAAGCTAATGCGAGGAGCTGAATGCTCGGGTATACGAATTATTTCTGAGCAAATCTGGAGAGAAAATAAAACAGTGATCAGAAGAACAGAGCGGTCGGTGTATCTTCAGAGACTGAGTTATATGAATTTTAAACACTATCCATTGACACTGACCAAGTCAAAAATTATCTCAGCTTTTGGGAATAAAAGATGTCCCAGCCAACGACAAAAAGTTCCAACTAATTTGTCAGCTTTAACTAAAGGCCAGCAGGTATTCATGCAAAGCATATAATTCCACATAATATCGTCTTAAATTTACAAAGTTCCTTTTATGCCTCAGGGTCTTCAAAACGCCGCACATTCAACTTCCTTGTAAATGTAGTCACTTGTTATTATATAGGCAACTGGAATTAGTTAAGACCAAAGTTGGGATCTTGAAAAGGGTGAATTCATTATGGGGAACAAGGAAATGGCAGATGTGTTGGACAGATACTTTGGATCTGTCTTCACTAAGGAGGATACAAACAATCTTCCTGAAATACTAGTGGTCAGAGGATCTGGGGTGACAGAGGAACTGAAGGAAATCCACATTAGGCAGGAAATGGCAGGCTGTGACTAGTGGGGTACCGCAAGGCTCGGTGCTGGGACCGCAGCTATTTACAATATATATTGATAATTTAGATGAAGGGTGACTTGGACAGGTTGGGTGAGTGGGCAGATGCATGGCAGATGCAGTTTAATGTGGATAAATGTGGGGTTATCCACTTTGGTAGCAAAAACAGGAAGGCAGATTACTATCTAAATGGTGTCAAGTTGGGAAAAGGGGAAGTACAATGGGATCTGGGATCCTTGTTCATCAGTCAATAAAAGTAAGCATGCAGGTACAACAGGCAGTGAAGAAAGCGAATGGCATGTTGGCCTTCATAACAAGAGGAGTTGAGTATAGGAGCAAAGAGGTCCTTCTGCAGTTGTATAGGGCCCTAGTGAGACCATAACTGGAGTATTGTGTGCAGTTTTGGTCTCCAAATTTGAGGAAGGACATTCTTGCTATTGAGGGAGTGCAGCGTAGGTTCACAAAGTTAAATCCCGTGATGGCGAGACTGTCGTATGTTGAGAGAATGTAGCGGCAGGGCTTGTATACTCTGGAATTTAGAAGGATGAGAAGGGATCTTATTGAAACATATAAGATTATTAAGGGTTTGGACACGCTAAAGGCAGGAAACATGTTCCTGATGTTGTGGGAGACCAGAACCAGGGGCCACAGTTTACAAATAAGGGGTAAGCCATTTAGAACGGAGATGAGGAAACACTTTTTCACACAGAGTATCCAGAGTGGTGAGTCTGTGGAATTCTCTGCCTCAGAGGGCGGTGGAAGCCAGTTCTCTGGATACTTTCAAGAGAGAGCTAGATAGTGCTCTTAAAAATAGCGGAGTCAGGGGATATGGGGAGAAGGCAGGAATGGGGTACTGATTGTGGATGATCAGACATGATCACATTGAATGGCGGTGCTGGCTCAAAGGGCTGAATGGCCTACTCCTGCACCTATAGTGTATTGTAAATCTATTGTAAACTCAGCAGCCAATCATAATATAGCAAGGACCTATTAGCAGCACTGACCAAATTACAAGTTAATTGTTTTAAGCTCCTAATGATCTGGGGATAAGTACTGGATCCAAACGCGGGCAGGTGGGACCAGTGTAGCTGGGACATGTTAGCCTAAGTGGGCAAGTTGGGCCGAAAGGCCTGTTTCCACATTGTATGACTGTGACTATGATGAGATTTTGAGCAGGAAGTCTTTCTATCTCTGACTGATTCATAAGATATTTTACTTGTAACTCAGAACCAACAGAAGGCTTTAATGTAATGCCTTGCCTGAATTGACAATCAAGTCATACCTAGTTTAGTTTAGTTTAGAGACACAGCATGGAAACAGGCCCTTTGGCCCACCGAGTCCACACCGACCAGTGATCCCCGTCCATTATACCAAGCCAAATAACTTATGTCTTTGGAGTGTGGGAGGAAACTGGAGCTCCCGGAGAAAACCCACGCAGGTCATGGGGAGAACGTACAAACTCCATACAGACAAGCACCCGTGGTTAGGATCAAACCAGTATCTCTGGTGCTGTAAGGCAGCAACTCTGTCACTGTGCCACCGTGCCACCCATGTATGGAGGAAGAAGGGTCCAGGAACGCAACAGATCATCAACCAAGTGACAAGTGGAAAGTCCAGGATTGGGGATGTGCAAAGATTGGGGATGGGGGTGGAGTGGGAAGGGGAGTCAGTCTACCCCACGACAGAAGTGGGAGGAGTTATACAGTTTGATAGCCACAGGGGAAAAGGATCTCCTGTGGTGTTCTGTCTAGCATCTTGGTGGACTCAGTCTTTTGCTGAAGGTGCTCCTCAGGTTGACCAGTGTGTCATAGAAGGGGTGAACTGTATTGTCCAAGATGCTCCATCATTTGAGGTGCATCCTCCCCTTCAAGATCACCACCAGTGAATCCAAGTCCACCCCCAGGACGGAGCCAGCCTTCCTGATGAGCTTGTTAATTCTGTTGCCGTCTGCGGCCTTCGCCCTGTTGCCCCAGCACATGACAGCGACGAAGATAGCACTGGCCACCACCGATTGATAGAACATCTGTAGCATCTTACTGCAGACATTTAAAGAGCTGAGCCTCCTCAGAAAGTACAGTCCTTTCTTATACAGTGGCTCAGTGTTCTTGAACCAGTCTAGTTTACTGTCCAGGTCAACTCCAAGGCACTTGTACTCCTTGGAAAACTGCACATCTGCATCCTTGATGGAGACAGCGGACAGGGGTGTTCCTCTCCTCCCAACGTCCACTACTAACTCCTTAGTCTTGTCAGTGTTGAGTTGCGATTGGTGTTAGGGTCATTACATATATGCAATGTGGCGAGGGTGGTGGTGCAGGGTGGGAGGTGATGCCTGAGGTTGAAGATCAAGGCTCATTTAAGGCCCTCAGTGGATCACATGATTGTGTGGCTGGACAGGATGAGATAGCAGAGTTTAATGAGCTGGACTTTCACTAATAATAACTATTCCCCCAAATTACCCCTTAATTTGCCCTACCGTACTTCAAAAGTGCACTTTTTATATTTGTTTATCATTTAGAGTGTGGGCATCGAGGGCAAGTCAGCATTTACTTTAGTTTGGAGATACAGCCCGGAAACAGGCCCTTCGACCAACCAAGTCCACGCCGGCCGGCGATCCCCGTATGTTAGCACTATTCTGCACACTATGGACAATTTACAATTTTTACCGAAGCCAATTAAACTACAAACCTGAACGTCTTTGGGAGGAAACTGGAGCACCCGGAGAAAAACCGTGCGGTCACGGGGAGAATGTACAAACTCCATACAGACAGCACCGTAGTCAGGAACGAAACCCGGGTCCCTGGCGCAGTAAGGCAGCAACTCTACCGCTGTGCCGCCATGAAAGCCGAGAGAAACATAGACATAGAAAATAGGTGCAGGAGTAGGTCATTCGGCCCTTCGAGCCTGCACCACCATTCGATATGATCATGGCTGATCATCCAACTCAGTATTCCATCCCGGCCTTCTCTCCATACCCTCTGATCCCTTTAGCCACAAGGGCCACATCTAACTCCCTCTTAAATATAGCCAATGAACTGGTCACAACTACCTTCTGTGGCAGAGAATTCCACAGATAAAAAAATGATTTTCTCATCTCGGTCCTAAAAGACTTCCCTCTTATCCTTAAACTGTGACCCCTAGTTCTGGACTTCCCCAACATCGGGAATAATCTTCCTGCATCTAGCCTGTCCAACCCCTTAAGAATTTTGTAAGTTTCTATAAGATCCCCCCTCAATCTTCTAAATTCTAGCGTGTACAAGCCGAGTCTATCCAGTCTTTCTTCATTTGAAAGTCCTGCCATCCCAGGAATCAGTCTGGTGAACCTTCTCTGTACTCTCTCTATGGCAAGAATGTATTTCCTCAGATTAGGAGACCAAAACTGTACGCAATACTCCAGGTGTGATCTCACCAAGACCCTGTACAACTGCAGTAGAACCTCCCTGCTCTTATACTCAAATCCTTTTGCTATGAATGCTAACATACCATTTGCTTTCTTCACTGCCTGCTGCACCTGCATTCCTACTTTCAATGACTGGTGTACCATGACACCCAGGTCTCGTTGCATCTCCCCTTTTCCTAATCGGCCACCATTCAGATAATAGTCTATTCCTGTTTTTGCCACCAAAGTGGATAACCTCACATTTATCCACATTATACTGCATCTGCCATGCATTTGCCCACTCACCCAACCTATCCAAGTCACCTTGCAGCCTCTTAGCATCCTCCTCACAGCTAACACTGCCCCCCAGCTTTGTGTCATCGGCAAACTTGGAGATGTTGCATTCAATTCCCTCATCCAGATCATTAATATATATTGTAAATAGCTGGGGTCCCAGCACTGAGCCTTGCGGTACCCCCCCTAGTCATTGCCTGCCATTGTGAAAAGGACCCGTTTACTCCTATTCTTTGCTTCCTGTCTGCCAGCCAGTTCTCTATCCACATCAATACTGAAACCCCAATACCGTGTGCTTTAAGTTTGTATACTAATCTCTTATGTGGGACCTTGTCGAAAGCCATCTGAAAGTCCAGATATAACACATCCACTGGTTCTCCCTTATCCACTCTACTAGTTACATCCTCGTAAAATTCTATGAGATTCGTCAGACATGATTTACCTTTCATAAATCCATGCTGACTTTGTCCAATGAATTCACCACTTTCCAAATGTGCTGCTATCCCATCTTTAATAACTGACTCCAGAATTTTCCCCACAACCGATGTTAGACCAACTGGTCTGTAATTCCCCGTTTTCTCTCTCCCTCCCTTTTTGAAAAATGGGGTTACATTAGCTACCCTCTAGTCCTCAGGAACTACTCCAGAATCTAAAGAGTTTCGAAAAATTATCACTAATGCATCCACTATTTCTGCGGCTACTTCCTTAAGTACTCTGGGATGCAACTTATCTGGCCCTGGGGATTTATCGGCCTTTAATCCATTCAGTTTACCTAACACCACTTCCCGGCTAACCTGAATTTCACTCAGTTCCTCCATCTCATTTAACCCCCGGTCCCTTCCTATTTCCGGCAGATTATTTATGTCTTCCTTAGTGAAGACAGAACCAAAGTAGTTATTCAATTGGTCTGCCATGTCCTTGTTCCCCATGATCAATTCGCCTGTTTCTGACTGCAAGGGACCTACATTTGTTTTAAGGTTTGCTGAATGTCCTTGTCCAATTACTGCAGACCTTCAGGTGAAGGTACGGCAACAATATCAATAGAAGATTCTCCAGGGTTGAGATCCAATGATGATGAATGAACCACAATAACCTTGGTGAGATTTTGCTGATGGAGGTACTTCCTCACACCTGGAGCCCTTACCTTCTTGATGGTAAAAGTCACAGGTTTGGGAGGTCTACTGGAGTACTGGAATGCCTTTCATAGTTGGCACAGTGCAACCATGGTGGGAATGAACGGAAAAAGTGACGGATCAGGCTCTGGCCGAGAGTCTGGACATCGATGGCAAGTTAGCAATTAGTTTAGTTCAGAGAAACAACGCGGAGACAGGCCCTTCTGACTCTTCCGGCTCAGCCACCTCTGACTGGAAAATCACATTGCGGCCACAGGATTGACTAAATCTCATGAGCTCTCCATCAAATTTCTGGCACGAAGCAAAAACAACTAAGAAATGGTCATTCACCCGAGATAAAGAATGCAAATTTCAATCTCATAACACTAAAAATAACACCTTAAAGCAACCTAAATTGTTTGATAAGTGTATTCAAGTTGTTTCAGGAGGGTGTGAACCTGGAATCTGCTTAGACATAAAAGTATTATCCCTGAGTAAATCTGACATGATTTACCAGTAGCAATCAGCATTAAATTAACAGTCTCACTTGTAAAGGTCCCAGTAATCATTAGCGTGACAAATATAAATGCCAGCCTTGTACAGAAAAGGGAAGCTCTCCCAAGATTAGGATTAAGATGGATTGCTTGGGGCAATGTAGCAGACATTTCATTTCAGGAAAGGCATTTTGTTCCTGACCTTGAAACGTAGTATTCTGAAAACCAAAAAATGAAAACATTCACATTCTCGGCATTAAGAATTCTATTTTTAAAAGACAAAATCCAACAAACAAATTGTACTGTTAAAATGAATTATTAGGTTGTTTTTTTTAGAAACATGGGTAGCCTTTGGATCCTACATCATATTTCATGGGCAAGCCCATGAATTTTAGTTTATTAATCATCATCTGGCAGCTTGTAGTACTTTAGCCACTTAGGTCCAAAAGATGAGGTTGCTCAAAATGATTTTCGTGATCAGTGATGCTGACACAGAGTCATCTGGAAAGCTGTGAGCATCTAATAATGTTTAGGGATAGGACAGGGGGCGGCACAGTAATGCAGCGGTAGAGTTGTGGCCTCACAGCGCCTGTAGCGCCAGAGACCCTGCTTTCTGTACGGAGTTTGTACGTTCTCCCCGTGACCTGCATGTGTTCTCTCTGAGATCTTCGGTTTCCTCCAACATTCTAAAGACATACAGGCTTGTAGGTTCATCGTCTTGGTGTAAGTGTAAAATTGTCCCTAATATGTATAGGGTGTGCGGGGATCGCTGGTCAGTGCAGACTCGGTTGGCCGAAAGGCCTGTTTCTGTGCTGAATCTCTAATTTAAACTAAGGTTTAAAGACTCTTCAGTAGTAAGACTAAAGCATAAGATCGGCATACTTATTTGAATATGATGTATATTTAGCTATGCATTAAATTCAATAACATCTTTAAAGTAACTATCAGGCCACATCTGACCACAGTATGAATTGAGCTATTTAAGACCCATAAAGATTTCTCCACAGCTGTTAACATTTTTCTTCCCATAACTAACCACCAACTGTGACTTTGTCTTATTTAAAAATGAAGTGCGACAAAAGTGAAGAACTTGTATTAACCATTAATGTGTGACTTCGAAGCTTGAAAGTCAATTAGTTTGATGAACTTCTGTGGGTACATTTTCAAGGTGTTTCTGGAAACTGGTTATTAAGTTTAGGAAGTGGAGTCAATCGTGCTGGCTTTCATTAAAGGTAACCATTGAGTCAGAAGTGTAGAAACAGACCCTTCAGCCCATTGCAACTGCACTATCACACACCCATTTCCATTCATCCCATTCTATTCACTTCACATTCCCATCAGCGCTCGTCAGATTCTACAACTTGCCTGCAAAGCAGGGGCAGGTTACAGTGACTAATTTGTATACCAACTCAAAGATCTTTGAGATGTGGGAGAAAACTGGAGCACTCAGGGCAAACCCACATGAAAAGCCTTACAGTGAGTAATCTGCACCATGCAAACTTAAACAAAGAAAATTCTGTCTTTGTTCACTGCTTTTACAGCTCTCGAGCTGCTTTCAATGGCTTTTCTAGTGCTGTAATGTACACCATCTCAAAGATGTTCCAAACCAACTCACAAAAGCTTGACCAACAGCTGCCAAACCAATGCCTTCTATCTCCAGAAAGACAACACACATGGGAACAACATTATCTGGAAATATGCCTCCAAGTCACATACCCTGACCTGGACCTGATATCGCTATCCTTTCTTTGTAGCCGATCCTAAATCCTGGAACCCTCTACTTCACAGTGCTAAAGAACTTTCCCCACAAGGATTGCAAAAGTACAAGCAGTTTCAAGGATTGCATTAGTTCAAGCAGTTCGAGGGTGGCACAGTGGCACAGCTGCTAGAGCTGCTGTCTCACAGTGCCAGAGACCCAGGTTGAATCCTCACCTCAGGTGCAGCATGTGTAGACTTTGCATGTTCTCCCTGTGACCACGTGCGTTTCCTCCAGGTGCTCCAGTTTCCTTCCACATCCCAATGACGTGCATGTTTATAGGTTAGTTGTCCACTGTAATATTGTCTCTAGCGTGTAGGGAGCAGATGAGAAAGTGGGATAACAGAACTGGTGTGAGCGGGTGATCAATAGTTGGGGTGGTCTCGGTGGGCTGAAGGGCCTGTTTCCATGCTGTGTATTTCAATCAATCGGTCATCTCACCACTATCTTCTCCAAAACAATAAAGTAGGGGCATTAACTATTGGACTTTCCCTTGTCTCAAAGTTTAAAAAAAAGTGATACTACCTGTGTAAAGTCATAGAAATCTTCATTGAATCATCACAGTGATCCTGTGTAGGAAGGGACTGAAGATGCTGGTTTACACCAAAGGCAGTCAGTCACAAAATGTTGGAGTAACTCAGTGGGACAGGCAGCATCTCTGGATGGAAGGAATGGGTGACGTTTCGGGTCGAGACCCTTCTTCAGACGGGTCCCTCAGGAACTGTGCAAGGATCACCTGGTGTGGCTGCTCAACTTAGTTTGTTGGGTCAGGATTTTCATAATGATGTGATGTGGGAGTTACTGGCACACCAGAATTTATTACTGGTCCCTAATTGTCCCTTCAGGCAGCAGTAACAAAAAAAAAGAGCAGATTGTGAAGTTCAAATGGTAGGAACACTGTCAGCACTTTTTGTCAATGCACTGTGAAAATGACAGCAACTTTGGGAATTCCGTGTGTGAGTTATATTAATGCATAAACCTCAAAGTTGTTATCTTTGATTCATCACTTGTCCGTAGTCTGCAATGTTTTGTAGACCTCTCCAGCACCGGCAAGTGAAGCCAGTGAAATGGCACAGTGGCTCTGCTTGTAGAGTTGCTGTCTCACAGTGCCCGAGACCCAGGTTCAATCCTGTCCTCAGGTGCTCTTTGTCTGGGCTTTGCATGTTCTCCCTGTGACCCTACGAGTGCTCCAGTCTGCCAAAGACATCCAGGTTTCCCCTTTGTGTAGGTGAGTGGTAGATTCTGATGGCGGGGGGGGGTGGGGGGGGGGGTATGGCGAGAATAAAGTTGGGTTTAGAGTTGGATTAAAGTTGGATTAGTGTAGGGGTAGAGTAAATGGGTGGTTGCTCGTCAGTGTAGACTCAGTGGGCCAAAGGAACCTGTTTCCGGCTATATCTCTTTAACTCTCACTGCAGGTTTTCACAATCTATTCACATTGTAAAATACATGAAAGTTTTCCATTCTGTGGCCAACGAGATTTTGAAATATGCCCATGGACTCTTTCCCTCTCCATTCAATCCAATCACCAGAAAACAGAAAACTAGAACTCAGTGCTTGCAGCAAAAATCTGCAGATGCTTGAAATCGGAAACAAAAACAGACAATTCTGGAAACATTCAGCAGGTCAATTAGTATCAGCATGTCTCCCCGCTGATACTGCCTGACCAGTTGAGTGCCTCCAGTGTTTTCTGTTTACTAACTCAGCTCCTGATTCCAACTCCGATCTTTACCTGTTTGGCTGCCTTTTGGCTACAATTTTGAGCTTGGCAAACCTCATCAATCTCAAATGATCAAAGCTATTAGATTTAATTTCATCTCAGTTTAATATACTTAGTTAACACATTTTCTTTGCTGCATATCACAATCGAGAAACTTTACGTGATGCCAGGACTTGGTAGTCAAATGGCCTCAGATAGATTCAGTCCAATGATGTTGACCCAGTCAGGTTTAGGGTTTTGGATGTTGGGCCAAAGGTTACGGGGATGGCAGGAGAATGGGGTTGAGAGGGTAAAATAGATCAGTCATGATTGAATGGCGGAGCAGACTCGATGGGCCAAATGGCCTAATTCCGCTCCTATGTCTTAAGGATAGGTGATTGATGGAGCCAATTAAAATGTCAACCTCTGACCAGAAACTAGCCCAGGCAATTTTAACTGCTATACTTTTCACGGCAGTGAATTGAAAACTTAATGGAGTCAAAACTAATGCCCTGAAGACCCTTTACTTTACTTTTTATAAGATGCTTTTGCACTTTTCATTCTCTTCCGTAAAAAAACCCAGCAGAATTTATAAAAAATCTTGGTGGTCCTTTGGATGTCTTCGTTGGTTGAAGCATAATAATTTTCAGAAACAATGGAGTCAAACCTTTTTTCACTAACTTCGTATTGCATCACATAAATCCTACTTCCTTCAAAAATCCAACAAACTGTCTTTTGAAACTCATACATAAGGCTGCTTTAACACCTACTCTGTAGGTGATGTATTCCTGAACCATTAATCTCGGATTGAAAAATGACAGAATGTTCTTGTAATTCCACAAGATCATCAGACCTATGTCTGGCCGTTTTGTTATCTCACATGATTTTTGCTGAATCCATCACTGCATCTTGTTCTTTACTAAAGTATTCCATGTTTTCTTTCCCTGGCAATATCATCAATCCATCAAAGTCCATTCCAACGTTATCAACCTCTATGAGAAAGATCTTGATCATATCAGGCCTAAACATAAAACTATAATCCTCCTCTCTTACTTCCAGTTTAATCTAAAGTTGCCCCCGATTACTCCTCTTCATACCATTTGCTATTAACCAAAATCTTCTTGATCTCCTTCCCTCCTTTACAATTGATTAATAGCTGCACATTGTCCACAGAAATTATATTTTAAATGCAAGTCATTTTAGAATCAGAGACCGAAGATGAACATTTTATCCTAAATTGATTTTGTTTTTCTCACAACTCGGATCACAGACACAGCAGATCATTCTCTTGGTACTTGCAGCATGTGAATAAGTTCAATGTCCCCCTTGTTTCCTTCGAGCTAGAATTGGACAATATTCAAGGTGTTGACTGCTTAATTCACCGCTGTTTGATATTTGCTTCCTCTGAGTTAAATTCCACTGTTTTGGCCATCCGCTTTCAAAATTCTTTCTCACGTATCACTTGTTTTTGAAGTTTCACCATACAAAGCAATTTAACAACTCAATTTTCTGAGATCTTTCCATAATCTTCGTGGTTCAATTAGATCAGGGGGGAACTGGATTATTTTGAAAAACTGGGTCCAACATGGTGATCTATGATTTATGCTGCATTATCTGATTTTAAACAGAGTGATGACAGATGCAGGGCCACCAGCTTAATTTCCCCCAATATAACAGCATATATTTAATTACTCTGGGCAGAAGACTGGTGTTTATGGATAAGCTATTGATGTTTTCATACAGGAAAGTGGAACAACTTCCAGAAAATATTTAGCATCTTACTATTATTTTTTCTAAAATACATAGTTTAGCAGAATTTTTTTTGAAAGATTTACTGAACCATCCATTATCTGCATGTCACTTGAATTATTTTGTACAGTAACACTTACTGGGTGTCACGTGTGGTCAGTTTGTTCAAGTAAAACCTTCAGAAAACTATTGATGCCACACTACACATTTGAACTAATGACACTGAATCTAGCAGACAATGCAGACAAAGAGTTTCATAATTGATTGACAAGGTTTGAATGGCCACCCTGCCCCCTTCTCCACTTGTCCCTTTCTTCTCCAGGCAGCTGGAAGACAGTCTGTCTGTCTTCAAGGGTAGCTGCCCCTTGCCTCACTAATGCTGTCCCCATGACCCTGCCTGTGTAAAACTGTGGCCTGGTATCTGACAATAATGTCTTTCTGTAACGTATTGTAATCTGAAATATCATTGCATTAAATCTGAGTAATTGCACATTAATAAAAATAGAAATAAAAATGATTGTTTGCAAACAGAAAATAATTACAAGGTGATGCTTTCTTATTCATATGCTGTCAAACTGATAAGCCATAACAACCATTGAGAGAAGCATTAGGCATGGTGCTGGATAGACAAAGGGACATCATGTAAAGAGAACATTCAATTAGTTATTATTTTGGGGTAAAGTAATGATTTTGGCATAATTGTATAGTGCACAGACTAGAGATTGTTATATTCAGTCTGGCTGCTTTATAGGTCAGCCACATGTTCTGTTAATCACCCAAACTGGTTTAAACTTGTTCTCTATCACAGTATCTTGGGTGGTGTGTGTATTTTGAAAAGCTCCAAAATAAAGAAATGCTGAGCATTGAAGAAACTACCGAGAGCTCCCTGAATGGAAATGTTATTGCAGGGAGCACAGGAGGAGAGAAAGCCTTGTTCCTGCAGAAATAAATGTATCTGCAGATACATGTGTTTTATTAATATTTCACATTTGATGAAGGCAAATGAAAAAATAAATGAAAATGCACATCACAGTGATTGGTACAACAGATACCTTTCCGTTTTTTTTCTTATTACTGTTTACAGAAGGTCTTCCTTAATTTCACAAGGGTTTATTTATATAGGATTTTTCACAAAACCCCATCTTCCCTTTCAATGGAACAATCTACTGTATACATTGAACCTGCTGCTTGCCTTCTGGTTGTGTGAAACATCAATGGATCGTTTAGATGTTCTCCAGTTTACCGACCCTCTGGTCATAAATGCTCATTGAGGTCACTTAGAACCTTTCTCCGTGTGAAAACTGAATTATTTAAATTAATGCATTCAAAATTATTTTATAGGTTTAATTTCACGTTTTATGTGCAGATACTCACATTCCTGGTACTTTGAGGAAAGTTATGCATAGTTATTTTGGTTCTTTGTTCTCTACATTATAAGACACAAAAGACGTTAACAATACATGCCGTATATCTACTGCTTCCAGGTTGCCCAATCTGGTCAGATGTATCCCCAGAGGTTTTGCCACTTGTGACCTCCTATGTTTAACATCCCTTCCAGTCAAAGAGCCTTTCCTTTCCCATCTCCAATATTATTCTTGCAGCGCATGCATTTCTTGCATTTGCACTTTATCTTTCTTCCAGTAATTTTAGATGATTCTGCTTTTCCCATTTAAATCTCCCACACACCATTCTTTTGTAATCCACTAATCTCTTGAACATCTTTTTTTTACACTGCACATTTGTCATTTGATTCTCCATGCCTTACCCTCCAACAGTGGTCTTCCCTGTATTCTCACAGCTCCTCGTTCTCTCAATCTTAACATATGTGTTATCCCTATTTTTTGTACAGTTTGGATGAAGAGTTATTGAACTGAAACATTAACTTGGCTCCTCACACCATAGAGGCCGAATGACCTGCTGAGAATTTCCAAACGTTTTATTCTAATGTCATTATATATTATCAAATGTTGAAAGTAAATTAAAAACAATTTCATGCCCGATAATTTTTTTTTCTGATTTTCTCATTGCAGTGACCAGGATAATTATTTAAATTCCCAGAAACTCAAGATTATCCTGTAGGAATAGTAATCTTAACAAGTATTTGTAAAATAAACTAAAATTTGAACATATACATATAGCTTGCAGCAAAACGTATTTCCTTTTAATATGCATTGATATGATGACATCAAGGCACTAAATTTTAATGAGGCCTATCTGTTCCTTAATTATATCTGGATTAAAATAGGTGGGGAGGTTTAATTCATTTTCATGATTTGTGCAAGCAAACATTTCAAACTCTATAAATGAACATTGCGCTCCCTGGAAAACCCACGTTGTAACGGGGAGAGCGTTCAAGCTCTGCACAGACAGCATCCGTAGTCAGGATCGAACCCGAGTCTCTGGCGCTGTAAGGTAGCACCTCTACTACTGCGCCACTGTGCCGCC
This sequence comes from Leucoraja erinaceus, assembly GCF_028641065.1. NCBI lineage: Eukaryota > Metazoa > Chordata > Chondrichthyes > Rajiformes > Rajidae > Leucoraja > Leucoraja erinaceus. The sequence continues at coordinate 22,857,821 of NC_073403.1, forward strand.
CCAAGTTTGATTCTATCATTTCTAACATTTAACCATTTAGGCCACAGTAACTTTGCATGGCGCCCACAGGGTCACTCTCCCCTAACAAACCCTGGTCCTTCCCCTTCCCTTTAATCAGCTCCCCCAAGGAACATCGTTGGTTTTAGCCAACACTAAACTCTCTGAACCTCCGAAGCCCCAAATTTCCCAACAAATCCAAACTCTCTCATTTCCCAATATCCGACTATGCTTAGGGCCAAGCCATCAGATCTTTTCATGTTCCAAAAGAGGCCTCAATCTCTACCTGTTCTCCCATCCCCCAATAACCAGGAGATGATGAACACCAGCTAAAACCATTCCTTCCTAATCCCAGCCTCAATCAGACATGCAAAGTAACAACTTACTTCAGGACTCCGCACTGCCAGTCCTCTCTCACCCACCAATGTTGTGCAATGGCTGAACAGTAACGTCATTGATACACAAGGAGCTGCGGATGCTGGAATCTTGAACAAATCACAAAGTGCTGGAACAACCCAGCAGGTCAGGAAGCATTTGCAGAGGAATGAACAGACGACATTTTGGGTCAGGATTGTTCCTGAAGAAAGATCCCGACCTGAAATGTCGACAGTCCATTTCCCTCCATAGTTGCTGCCAGACCCGTTGAGTTCCTCCAGCACTTTATATTTTGCTCAGTAATGTCAAGGTCTTGGTACACCATCTCTGAGCTGTGCTTCTTTTAATCAAGATGCCACGAAAGACTCCAGAATTACTCGGTCTAATCCTATAGCCAACAAGACTGAAGTTTTATAACTGTCCTCTTCAGACCATGTTCTTTGCAATGGTGACAATTCACCCGTCACCACTGATCCCTCCAGACTGTGATTCCAATGCCCCACACTCCGAACTCCCAAATTCCGACCACTGCTGAACTCTCCAATCCCTCGAACCTCTGAACTCTCTGACCCCCTTCAAAATTTCAAGTAAAGAGCTTTATCATTTATCATGTGTCTTTCTGACTGTCAGGGAGGGGTGTCATATTTTCATCAGCTGCTGCCGTTTAATCTTGCATTCGCAGGCAGTATCTATACCAACAGGAAGTATAGCTGCCAGTGTGTATCATTTCTAAATGACAAGGCAATAATAAAATGGAGCAAAACAGCAATGAATCGTAGAAAGACACAAAATGCCCTGCATACGTTCACCTATTACTGCCCATGCTCTGTCCTCCTCTCTTCCGTTTTTTCTTCCCTGCACCCCCCCCCCCTACTACCCCCCCCCCCCCCCCCCCCCCCCCCCCCCCCACCCCCAGTCTGGAGAAGGGTCCCGACCGAAAAGGTCAGCTATCCATATTCTCCAGACATGCTGCCTGACCCGGCTAAGTTACTCCAGCAGTTTGTGTCTTTCTTTGGTATAAACCAGCATCTGCAGTTCCTTGTTATTACATGAATTGCGGATGTTGCCATTGAGATAGTCGCATGACACCGGATTCCCATAGTAACATTAGTGAATGCGGGAATCCCACGTGGGATGGTGGAATAGTCGTGGGGAAGATGTGCTACCCGTTGCTCTACTCTGCTGTTGGTCCTCTCCCACATTCCAGCGATCTAATAGATTCTATAAATGAGCGCACATTGGCTACGCATTCTGCAGTGGGCCAGCCACAGCCCAAAAATGGGCAGAAATGCAGGATAGCAGGACCTCTGATAGGACTTCCCATCCCATGGCACCTGCCATCAGGAAGGGCAAGAGTTTCAGCAGCTTGGAAACAAAGTCACTTGCAGATTTCCATTCAAGTCGGACACTGTCATGACTTGGAAATACATCATCCCTTCTTCATAACTGGATCCAAATCTCAAAACTCCCTACCCTGTGGGTGTGTCGTCACCAGCAAGTCTGCAGCTATTAGAGAAGGTGGCTCACCATCACCTTCCCATGGGAAATCAAGGAAAACAGAACATAGAACAGTACAACACAGGAACAGGCCCTTCAGCCCATATTGCCTGTGCCTCACACAAAGCCAAGATAAACTAATCTTCTCTGCCTGCACATGATCCATATCCCCCCACACCAGCATATCCATGTGCCCATCTAAAAGCCTTTTAAAAACACTATCGTATCTGTCTCCACCACCAGCCTTGCTGAGCATTCCAGGCACCATCTCGCTCTCTCTCTCTCTTTTTTCTCTCTCTCGCTTTCTCTCTCTTTTTCACTCTCTCTCTCTCTCTCTCTATCTATCTCTATCTCTCTCTCTTTCTCTCTCTGTCCTCGCTCTGGGAATGCATTTACCATTCCAAACATTGTTCCTTCATCTCCTCGAGGAAACCAGGATGGTGCTACACCTCTGACCCTCCTGGCTGAAATTCTTATCGTTTGGTGTCAAATGGATTCTGGTTTTAATAATGTTTCGTAATTTCCTGCAAAGTTAAAAGAAAAAATATTCTCTCCCTAATATGAATCTTATAATTTAGTGTGGGAACTTAGTGCTAAAAATCCTGTGATTACAGGAGATAAAAAACTGTCTTTGGTGTAGTAGTCAAAACAAACCAGCACAATCTTGTTCCATCATGAAGCGATCCTTTTCATTTAATGATGAAGATAGCCTTTTGCCGCATATTTCAGTTCCCTCACCCTCCCCATGTAATATGATGTGTAGGAGACACAGGGATATTTTCATCCCTGGCACCCTTCAAGGGCTGCACTCACGCCATCTGACAGATAGAATGAGTCCCATTCAATCCCTCAGAACGAAAGCAGACATAACTTGCATTAACGCTTGGGAAATTATTACAGTTTCTGTCCATTCAGTTTATACTGGAACATCAGGTGAACCCATGGTAACTCAATGTACTCTCCTACTCTGAAGACGGGTTCCGACCCGAACAGTCATCAGTCCATTCTCTTCACAGATATCGCCTGACCAGCTGAGTTCCTGTGGCAAGTTGTGTAGTGTTTTTCTGCTAATCAGCTTTGTTTGAAACAAGCGGAACTATCTCTTCTGGCATAACAGCTGTTGAAGTCTTTTACCCGTGAGTCGAGATAAGGTCTTAGTTTAATGTCTCGCTAAAATATCAGCCTACAATTGGCTTAGATTCAATGTGCATGTCACTGAAGTAGGAATGAAGGAATTGCAGATGTTAGTTTAAACCAAAAATAGACACAAAATGCTGGAGTAACTCCGTGGGACAGGCAGCATCTCTGGAGAGAAGGAATGGGAATGGGTCTTGACCCGAAACGCCACTAATTCCTTCTCTCCAGAGATGCTGCATGTCCCGCCGAGTTACTCCAGCATGTTGTGTCTATCACTGATGTAGGTACTGCCCAGTACTGTGAATTTGAAAAAAATCAAACCTACCTATTTAAAGTAAGTGACAAATACTTAAAAATAATTTTAATTCTGCTGAGACTCGGGCTCTGGTAATAAACTTGGTCATGGACTTTGCCCACCAATTTTCAACTTTTACTATATTAAAGAGCAAAATCTTTCATCCAGAGTTATAGTGGTTTCATATAACTACAAACCATTATAGAACTATGTACCATTTTTCATAAATTATCCTTTGGAGAACAATAATAAATAGTGAAGTCTGATATAAGGTTCTAAAGTTACTTAAGACTTTTCCAAGAAGAAAAAAAGAAGACGCTTGTATAATATGGCATGTACTACAAAGTCTTTTAAAACCACAACATTTATTTCACAAAATCAACAGAAGATAATGAGCTGACAACAAAGTGGTCACTGTGAGCTTAGAGAAGTAAACCCAGCAACAAGCTGAAATAGAACAACTTGAGGAGCAACATTTATAATATATCAGCTGCAGCACAGCTGCAATCAGACAATGCATAAATGGGGAACTCTTTTAGTAAGACGTGGAAAATAACCAGTCAAAGATAACCAGGCAGAAAAGGCATCATAATATTACAAAAACATATAGGGAGATATTGAGGACACTGGGTTGATAGCAACAGCATTACCAAGCTCTCTTTAATATACTGGCAAGCTGTTTTATTCAAAATACAAACCCTCGTTCTGATTAAGACGCCAGGATCTTGTAAGGTCTGAAAGACGATTTCAAAAACAATTATACAGCTGTATAAGGGAGAAGGCAGGAGAATGGGGTTGAGAGGGAAAGATGATTGAATGGCGGATGGAATGACGGAATGAATGGCGGAGTACACGATGGGCCGAATGGTCTAATTCTGCACCTATATCTTATGAACTTATGAATACCAGTAATAATGTATAACACTAAGAATTAGAAAAAATAACTACCTATTTGGAAAAAGTGAAAAAAAATCTCCAGAAATTGTGAAATGATGAAGGGAAAACCAGGTAAAAAAATGTCATCTTCCTGGAGGACTGGCACTATGGTGCAATTGTTTCCTCACAACTCCGGCCCGGATTCAATCCTGACTCTGTTCCTGTCTCCTTCGCTCCATAGATGCTGCTGCACCCGCTGAGTTTCTCCAGCATTTTTGTGTACCTTCTGTTCCTGTCTGGTTGAGTTTGCACAATTCAAAATGTGACTGTATGTGTTCCCTCTGGCTTCCTTTTACACCCCCAAATATGTGTGGCCGGATTGATTAATTGACCACTGTAAATTGTGCCTAATGTATGAGTGAGTGGTCTGAAGAAGAGTCCCAACTCGAAACGTCACCCATTCCTTTCTCTCCAGAGATGCTGCTTTTCCCCTCTGAGTTACTCCAGCATTTTTTGTCTATCTTCGGTTTAAACCAGCATCTGCTGTTCCTTCTGGAGGAGCTGCTGAGAAGTGGGAAGAATAAACTAAGATTAGCGTAAATAGGTACTTGGTGGTCAGTGGGCTGATGGGCCTTGTTCTATGACTTACATGACATAATAAGAAAATGAGCTCAGTTTCCACTGTGGGTGTGGAGTGATTGGAGAAATGTAAATGAAGAAACATGATATTAAGTGCTGAGAGCAATAGGAATCGGCATCTGGTACAAATACGTACATAGGCCAGGAACAGGCCTTTGGCCCATAATATTTTGGACTGAAAATGATGCCAGGTTAAACTAATCTTCCCTGCTTGCACATGGTCCACATCCCTTCATTCCCTGCATAGCCAAATGGCTCTCTAAAAGCCTCTTAAATTCCACTATCGTGACTGTCTCAACCATCACCCCAGGTTGCGCATTCCAGGCACCCACCGCAAACCGTGAAAAACACGGCTCACACATCTCCTTTAAATTATGCTTCTCTCACCTTAAAGCTACCTTCATGAAATCTCCATGGGTACTTGCGAGAAGAAAGCTGAAACGTCCACGTTAGTTTTAAGTCAGCAGATAATGTTGGAAATGTTGTCCAAATCAGTCTGAAGAAAGGTCCTGACCAGGAATGTCACCTCTCCATGTTCTCCAGAGATGCTGCCTCACCCACTGCCTGACTCCAGCATTTTGTGTCTTTTTCGGGAAACAATCAGCAGGCCAGACCTAAAATTGAAACATGAATTATGTTTCTCTTCCCACTGTTGCAGCTGACCTGCTGAATATGTCCAGCATTTTCTGTTTTGGGTTTTCAACATCTGCAGATATTTTCATTTAAATTGGCAGTCATAGAGACTTGAATAGATGATATATTAACATGGAGTTTGTGCCCAATTTACAAGCATTAAAGACAGCACTATAAGCTCCAATTTATATATGCACATAGCTTAATAATACTAACATAGGCAACTTTTTTCTGCCTAAATTCATAGCTACAACCTTCAATCCTTACTCAACCTTCGAATATTTTCTTCTGACCAGAATGTGCTCAATTCTTCTAACTTAAAAAAAAATCTTCATTGATATTTGCTCAACTTCCATCAATCTAAAGTGTAAACTGTTAATTCTTGAAGCCTAAGCTGCTGATATATACAGTAGCTGCTGCTGCATTACACTTCACGCTGCCTCGGCAAGGCAACCAGTATAATCAAGTACGAGTCACACCCTGGTCATTCCCCCTACTCTCCTCTCCCATCGGGCAAAAGCGTGAAACCGCTCACCTGCACATTGAGGGCAACAATCCCAGCTGTTATTAGGCAACTGAACCATCCTACCAACAACTACAGAGCAGCCCTGAACCACTATCTACCTAATTGGAGACGCTCGGACTGTCTTTGATCGGACTTCACTGGCTTTATCTTGTACTAAATTTTATTCATGATATTACCTTTATCATGTATCTGTACACTGAGGATGGTTTGATTGTAATCATGTAATGTCTTTCCGTTGACTGGTTGGCAAGCAACAAACATTTTTCACTGTCCATGGGTACATGTGACAATAAACTAATGACTAATATCTTTATAATTTAATATAATTTTATTTTTTTCTCTAATCTTTCCAGAGCCCCCAAAATACATCATTGCCAAGTGTAGGAGCTATCCCTGCGTCTCAGCACGCCAACCAATGTGCATCCTTCAGGCAGGGGTCTTTTACCTGCATAAGCAATGGGTCTAACTCCCATTTGAGTCATCAAGAGTGCACAATGATTTTATTTTGGCCTTTACCAACATGGCTTCTAACCTCCTATACTTCAGAGACTGCTTAGCAGTAAAAAATCACCATTGCTTGCCCAATATTCTGAGCCGTGTTGTTTAGCATTTTGTAAGGTTCAAGGAGGTTAAAGAATTATTATACAATATCGCAAAATAATTGCGTACTTACAGCCTGCTGTGGAAAATAATGGTCATATGTAACCATGGACTGGTGTACAATCATTTCTAACACCACTGCTCTTGACAGACAGGTCAGTGCACATCCAAGAACCCTGCAGATAGAAATAACAGGGCAATCATTGTGTTCAACAAATTAACCCTGTACAGTACTGTGAGTCATGAACTCTATCACTGCATCCTCTTGTGGGACCTCCACTTATTTTTCCTACAATAGACCCTCCCAGAATCATTAACGAATTGAAAGGCAAATGGCCTGGTCTGGAACTCGAGTTCATTCTCAGTAAATAAACCATTGAAACATGGCCTTCATTTGAACTTGCTGGTTTACATGAAATAGAGCCATTGTTGAAATAATTTGTTTAAAGGCAAATTCAAATCATTTTGCTATGCATTTGTTTTCAATTCAGATCTATCTTCCTCAAAGACAATTTGACAACCTATTCAAATCACTTGATGTAGTTGTCAGGAATAGGGCCCAGTTCAGTTAGCACCAGGCAATTACAAACAATATCCCATAGCATCCATCTGCTTTACTGACGGGGGATGTTGTTTCAATTCTCCACTCTTTAGAATAAAAAACGCAGCCTCACAATTAGTCACCGAGTGCCTAGTAGTACACAGGCTGTCAATAACAGGGTCGGTCTGGCTGTGAGGTTTCCATGCATGTCTCAAATGTACTTGGATACTATCCTGTGGGAGTCAGTAATCTGAGGTGTCGCTTCACACCAAGAAAATAAATGTGACTGGAAGTAAAAATTTGAATCTGTTGAATCACTCCAGGGAATGTCCTTTAAATTCTAAATTAATCTAATGCAATATTCTTTTCTTCTACTTCTTATCATCCTTTCTGTTGTCTTTTCTTCTTTTTTTTTGTACATTTCCTTTGCACTCTGAAAATGGCATTTGAAGGAGCTGTACAATACGGTAAGATCATCAAGCATTATATCTTATCTCCCTTTTCAGTCAGACTCTGACCTAGGGCCAGAACTATTCAAAAAACAAACCACTCTGTGAATGGATTCTCATTCCTCTAAACAGATAGTTCTATCACTCTGCTCTCAATATTTTCTGTCCCATTTATTTTATTTATTTTCTCTGTTCTCTTTTTAAATGATTCCATGTCTTATTATGTATTGTCATTCATTTTGAGTTTTCTATTTTCTTTGTGTTTTGGTTTTCCTACACATGGCTGACGGTCATTCACACTCAATGTTTTCTTTGTGGCCTGCCCCAAAACAATTGCTTTCATTCTAGCTGAGTGATGCTGACAATTTTAGTGCCAGAATACTGCACGTGCATTGCACAGTCTTTGAGAAAATAACATTAAATGATTCAGAGATAATACAACTCCTTCAAATACCATTCTCAGAAATGAAGAAAGGAAGAGAAATGCACAAATGAAAATAACAATAAGTGTCCCACTTCCATTCACATTTGCTGCAATGCAGCGGCAGCCAGTGTTATTTATGCACATGAAAGTCAATATTCATACTTATTGTTACAATTAACAATGAATTTTAATTGTATGAATGACATGCATGAATTCAAGGTGAATCCCTAAGATTTCTGGAAGAAATTATCTTTCTTCCAAGATGATAGGATGAAACAGTCTACATTTAGACTATAGAACATAAAACGGTACAGTGTAGGAACAGACCCTTCTGCCCACAATGTCTGTGCTAAACTTTTATCTGCCTGCACATAATCCCTCCATTCCCTGCATATCCATGTGCCTATCGAAAAGCCTGTTTAGACTTTAGAGATTGTGGAAACAGGCCCTTCAGCCCACTGACTCCCCGCCGACCAGTGATCACACAGTACACTAGCATTATCCTACACACTGGACACAATTTACATTTTTGTTTACAGAAGTCAATTAATCGACAAACATGTATGGCAGCACGGTGGCACAGCGGTAGAGTTGTGGCCTGGTTTTGGTTGTATCTCTAAATTAAACTAAAACTGTTTTTTTTTTTGGAATGTTGAAGAAAACCAGAACATCCGGTAAAAAAACCACACGGTCACAGGGGGAATGTACAAACTCTGTACAGATAGCACCCACAGATAGAATTGAACCTGGGCCTCTGGCGCTGTAAGACAGCAACTTGAGGGAGTGCAGCGTATATTCATGAAGTTAATTCTCGGGATGGCGGGATTGTCATATGTTGAAGGAATGGAGCGACTGGGCTTGTATACACTAGAATTTAGAAGGATGAGAGGAGATCTTATTGAAACATATAAGATTATTAAGGGATTGGCCACGCTGGAGGCAGGAAACATGTTCATGATGTTGGGAGAGTCCAGAACCAGGGGCCACAGTTTAAGAATGAGGGGTAGGCCATTTAGAATGGAGATGAGGAAAAACTTTTTTACCTGAGAGTTGTGAATCTATGGAATTCTCTGCCTCAGAAGGCAATGGAGGCCAATTTTCTGGATGCTTTCAAGAGAGAGTTAGATAGAGATCTTAAAAATAGCAGAGTCAAGGGATATGGGGAGAAGGCAGGAACGGTGTACTGATTGTGGATGATCAGCCATGATCACAGTGAATGGCGGTGCTGACTTGAAAGGCCGAATGGCCTACTCCTGCACCTAGTGTCCACTGTCTACAACTGCGCCACTGTGCTGCCCCTCTTAAATGCCACAATCGTATCTGCATTTACCACCATCCTTGCCAGCACGTTCCTGACATTCACCATTCACCCACCCTGTGTAAAAAATATTCGCCCCGCTCACAAAATATCCGAGCAATAAATTATTTGGGGAGGGTGTTAAATTGTTTTAGCACAGGTATGGATATGACTTGCATTAAATTTTCACTGAGCCACATTTACTTCATTCGGGCTAAAACAACAAATTGGTTTATTGATGGAATCTGCTTTGGGAGTTTATGCTGGGAATATGGAGAGGGGGAGGTTGGCAGTTTCTAAACAATGCTGATTTAGTGCCAGCCTTGACTAACCAGAGCGTGACTACTCAGCTGACACCATGTGTTAAATCAGGCATGGGTAAACTGGTGTTTATCAACATGAATGTTGATTGGGGAGTCTGAGTACTAGAGATGGTTACTTGGCATATTTAGAGGGTACATGACATGGGATAGTTAGTAAGGCAAGTGGTACAATTGCTGAGGTATGAGACAACATCTTCATTGATCATTGCCAAGTATGTGAGATCAGTAAACAGCATGCAGCATTGTGCTTATGTCCTTGGTACCTCACTCTTGGCATTATCCTTGGTTGTGATCTCCTTCCACTGCAGCATGGCCGTTTGCCTGTCTTCCAGGTGCCATACAGATAGAAAACCCCCCTCTTTGTCTCCCAAAAGAATCCTGAGGGGTGTCGGAAGATGAGGGAGTCTGCCTCTCCCCTTTGCTTCCGCCAACATTCCCAAATCTGTGAAATAACGCCCATCTGATATTCAAAACTGCCCCTTTAAGAGATGCAGACAAAAGCTCAATCCGTGGTGGCTAACTACAGCTTGTGCTAACCGGTTATGGAATTGGACCCTGTGGGTGATGCCAATGAAAATAAACAACAAGTTTGACATGATATTGTGAGTTTGTTGCATTGGGTCAAACAGGCAGAGGTTAATCACTTATCTTATTCTGACGGCAAGTTACCCAGTACTTTTCAGTTAAACTCCCTTTTGTGTCTCAGAAGACCTGGTAAATGAATTACTATGTTTCTCGGAATAAAATAGTTCCGTTCAGTTTAGTTTAATTTTAGTTTAGTTTAGAGATACAGCACAGAAACAGGCCCTTCGGCCCACCGGGCCCGCGCCGACCAACAATCCCCCGCACATTAACACTATCCTACACCCACTAGGGACAATTTTTACATTTACTAACCTACAAACCTGTAAGTCTTTGGAGTGTGGGAGGAAACCGAAGATCTCAGAGAAAACCCACGCAAGTCACAGGGAGAACGTACAGACAGCACCTGTAGCCGGGATCGAACCCGGGTCTCCGACGCTGCACTCACTGTAAGGCAGCAACTCTACCACTGTGCCACCGTGACTGCCCACTAATGTCGTACCGAGGTACACTGAAAAACTTTTAGTTGTGTGCTAACCAGTCAGCAGAAAGACAATACATGATTACATTCAAACCTTTTACAGTGTGTAGATAAATGTTAAGGGAATAATGTTTAGTGCAAGACAAAGCCAGCAAAGTCCGGTCAAGGATAGTCCGAGGGACATCAAAGAGATAGATAGTAGTTCAGCAGTGCTCTCTGGTTGTGGTAGGATGATTCAGTTGCCTGATAACAGCTGGGAAGAAACTGTTCTTGAATCTGATGGTGTGCATTTTCACACTTCTATACCTTTTGCCTGATGGAAGAGGGGAGAAGAGGAAGTTGCCTGGGTGCAACTCGTCCTTGATTACGCTGCTGGCCTTGCCGAGGCAACGCAACGTATAAATGGAATCAATAGAAGGGAAGTTGATGGCCTGGGCTGCATCACCAATTTGCTGCAATTTCTTAGTCCTGGATGGAGCAGTTCCCAAACCAATCTGTGAGGGCATAGGTTTCAGGTGAGAGGGGGTAAGTTTAAAGGAGCTTTACGAGGCAATGTTTTTTACACAGAGTAATAGATGCCTGGAATGAACTGCTGGGGAGGTAGCAAATAGCGACATTTAAGAGCATTTAAGAGTAGGTAAATGTCCAGTTTAAATTTAAATCATGTTTGGCACAGACATTGTTGGCTGAAGATGTTCTATGTAGGAAGGAACTGCAGATACTGGTTTAAACCGAAGATAGACACTAAAAGCTGGAGTAACTCAGCGGGACAGGCAGCATCGCTGGAGAGAAGGAATGGGTGACGTTTTCAGACTCCAGTCTGAAGAAGAGTCTCAACCGAAACATCATCCATTCCTTCTCTCCAGAGATGCTGCCTGTCCAGCTGAGCTACTCCAGTTTTTGTGTCTATCTGCTCTGTTCTGTTATAAAATGACAAACTGATTAAATATATTTCCATTCACAGCACTGTATAGATAAATTATTTTAAAGCACTCTCCACGTGGTAACAGCCATTCATCCTTCGGCATATCTCCCATGAACCAACCATTCTTTCAATAATATGTTTCTCGTCCAATTATTTATTGTTCCACTCCTTTAAACTCATATCCTTCTTCACTACTGCCTTCCTCAAAGACAAACCAAAAGTGCTTCCCATAGGTTCCCTTCTATACACAATCCAATCTGAAATCTTTTTCACAATGTAGAAACAAGGAATCGATGCTGGTTTACCTAGGATAGATAAAAAGTGCTGGAATAACTTAGGAGGTCAAACCTGGAGAACATGGGTAGGTGACATCTCGCATCGGGACCCTTCTTCTCGATCCTGAAGGGTCCCGACCGGAAACATCTTCTATCCATGTTCCCTAGGGATGCCTCCAGACCTGCTGAGTTACCCCAACACTTTGTGTCTTTCCTTGGATTCCTATTCCTTGTTTACTGGCTTTTCAGTTGTGTGTGTTAGTGTCAAAACCTTTACTTTGCTGACATATTTGTCGCACTAAGAATGTACGTTATGTTTCCATTTTTGAACCTAAATATATTTCCTGATTACTTAGCATTTATTGTGTTTTTTGTGATGTGATGGGGCTGCATCTTCATGACTGAAGAATGGCGAATGCAAATTTCATTGTGGGCCTTATTTTCTATCTAGAGATGTTACTTGAGAAAAATAAATAGAGACTTGGAAATAAGAGATGATCAACTAGTTACCGCTGGGAAGGAACTAAGTACGACAACTGGCTTGCAATCTAATAAAGCAATCACATTAGTATATTTGATGAACCGTTGACAAGAATAAAACACATTACTCTAGGAGAATTATAAGAGGATAAAAATATCGTGATGTTTTATCTCTTATTGACTATGATGATGATGACACACTATGATTAAACTCAAATTGAATAAAGCTTGAAGGTTCTCATTTGAAGCTAGAATTTTGAGTGGAATATTCTCCCACACACACACACAATGTGATATGTCCAATTCACTTGAAGACTAATCTTCCCGAGATTTCCTTTGGGCCGCCATGCACAGGCTAACTAAGGAAAACCTGCTTCATCTTTATTAAACCACTGTATCGTCGCAGGGATTGCATTCCGATCAGTGTATGCATTGGGATAGATATTTTATTAAGATTGGTCTTCACGCTATCTTTGCAGCTTTTGATCCTACCATCTGCAGTAATCACCTCTCTGCAGCATATATGTGTGTCATCATCTATCAGATGCCTGGGTGAGGTAGCTTGTAATCTTGGTTTATCAATTTAAATTCTGTCACCATTGGATTATCATGTCCTATTGAGACAGATCAAACGTTCTGATGTGATAACTTTAATCTAGTGATTGCATTAACACAATAAGGTTGCTTTAACTAAAGGCCTGTAACAATTGCTGGAGGGAGTTTGTACGTTCTCCCCATGACCTGCATGGGTTTTCGCCGAGATCTTCGGTTTCCTCCCAAAGACCAACAGATTTGTAGGTTAATTGGCTTGGTATAAATATTCAATTGTCCCTAGTGTGTGTAGTAACATGTTAATGTTCGGGGATCGCTGGTCAGTGCGGACTCGGTGGGCTGAAGAGCCTGTATCTCTAAACTAAACTAAACAGAATTAGGGCATTGACACCATTACTAATCAAGAAGCTACCAATATCCAATTAAAATGATATATGTGGAAAAATAAACAAAATTGAGTCTTCAGGCAATTCAGATCTTTCAGCAGAACCAAATATTTAGTGTACAATTTAGATTTTGCACAACATACTAGACATCCTCCACAATGACTGGCAGGGTTTCCACCAAATTCCTATTAAGGGCATAGCCATCAATTTATTGAATATAAATATTTTTTTTAATTTATTATGTTATTTATGAGTACTGTGTTTACAGGACTGTTACAATGCTGCAAGGATGATTTTCCTTGCTGTGTTATTGGTACATATGACATTTAAACACAACACCAGATCAGGATATAAGGCCTGAACCCAGTGTGTTTATTTTCAAAGGAAGAATCAGAGCAGGCAAAAGCTTTGTGGTGTACTGCATACACAGTCTGGCAACACTAGGCCCTTACACACCGGAAATGCTGGCAACTGGAAATATATAAGGATTATAATAGGGTTGACAGTCCTGAATCTAGTAGTGACCTGATCTTAATGTCTTTGCTGATGGAAGATAATGTCAGCTCAGGCGGATGTAACAGGAAATATAAAATAAAAACAATGCACGAACCGCCGGGACAAATCTATGGCAGGTGTGCTTTCTGAATTGCAATAACCAAAATTCAAAGACTTCAACCTGGGTTCATTAGGGAAAGAGAAAGTATTTTTCCCCTCTTGTTATTATTGCTATGACGTCAGAGTCTGGTAGTAAAACTCACCGGGACGAGGTCACGTGAAGGGGGGGGGCGGGCGCCTCTGGATGTGGCGTCACCTGTCAGCGTTGCCATGGCGCGTTTCATGTCGCTCGCCCAATCACAGGCCAGAGGTGAGGACAACCCCCCGGAGTGACGTGGCGGCGATCCAATGGGAACGAGGTAGTTGGAGGCAGGGCCCGCCTTCCCTGAAGCGTCCAATGGGAGGCGGAGAGTGATGGATGGAGCGCCCCGGGGAGGGGGGGGGGGGGCAGTGAGGGAGCGCACGAACAATGAAGGAGCGCGGGGAGCGGCCAGTGAGGGAGCGCGGGGGGCGGGGGTGGGAGCGCGGGGGGGCGGGGTGAGGGAGCGCGGGGGGGGCGGGGTGAGGGAGCGCGGCCAGTGAGGGAGCGCGCGGGGGGCGGGGTGAGGGAGCGCGGCCAGTGAGGGAGCGCGGGGGGCGGGACGGGAGCGCAGGGGGGAGCGGCCTCCCCGTGTCTGAGGGAAAGTTAGAGCGAGTGTGAAACGCGGTGTCGGGCAGTGTAGGAGCAGCCAGGGGCTCTCGTCAGTCCGTCCAGCTGCTGCCCAATTTATTGTTCTTTAAACAAACAGCCCACCCTTCCCGATGGCATCGCAAGTGGCGCCGCGAGTGCGGCCCAGCGGTTCGCCCACCTCCAGCCGCCCGCAGCCGCTCCGAGCCACCGTGCCCTTCCAGCTGCGAGCGGCCGCCGCCAACAACAACAACAGCAGCGGCCCCAGCAGCGGCGGCTCCCGTCTACCCTCCTGCTCGCCGCCCTCCGTCTGCGCCTCTCCGCCGGCGGCAAGCCTCCGCAGTGCCTTTCACACCGTCGCCACTTCCACCGGGCCGGGGGGCGAGCAAGAGGCGGCCTGGCGAGCGCTGCCGTCTGCCGAGAGGAAAACCGGGCACTCCGCCTCCTCCTGCTGCACCGCTGCCGCCAGTAAAGGTACTGCACCTGCCGACCGTCTACACCGTCGGCCTCAGCTACAGCTGCACTGTCATTAAACCCAGCCATTTGAAGCAGACAATAAGTTTTACTAACGGTGTTTAAATATATCCTTTTCATCTGGTGAACAGCCTTCGATTAACAAACAGCTCACCTTCTCTTTCCATTCCCCTGTTTCTACTCTCTATGTAAACATTCCAGTTTTTGCTCGGAGATCTCTGTTTGCAATGATCTTTATGTATTTCCAAATGTGTATACTATCCCCACAGGAGTGCTTCCCCTTAATGACAAAGCTTGGAATTGCAACCTTTCCTATCAGTAGTCGCTGCAAGTTCTGGAATGGTTTGCACGTATTTTTATATTTGCCACTTCTCTATTTTGTTTTGAATTCTCAACAGAAATAATGAAAAGCCAAATATCAATGAGATTTAATCGAATGGTGTGTAAAAGTGTCGCCTGAACTTCTAATTTAAGCATTTGTTATGGCTGCAGATGTATCTGGAAACATTGTTTGGGGGAGACAGAAAGGGGAATTGCATTTCATATCGGAAACAGTTTTGTAATTTCATGATAAATTTTACACTTATGTAACGCTACTTAAATGTTGCTGTTTTTTAAGCAAATATATTTTATTACTCCAAAAAAAGAGAACGATTGAATTGTACCTGACGACAGTAATTTTTTTCCCTTATAACTCAGTCTTGTGAAATAATAGACACGTTCAACTAACACAAAAATCGGTGCATTTTGTAAGCAGTTTTAACCCGAGCAAAATGTAATTATTGTGCAATCTTAATGGATTGCTAACTTGGTTTAACTGTCAGTTCTATAGGTAGGAATGATTTGTTTCTCTGTTGACTGTCTTGAGGGAGGATAAAGAAAATGATTTCAAATGACTTAAACTGATCAGTAGATTATACCTAAGGGTAGACACAAAATGCTGGAGTAATACAGCGGGACAGGCAGCATCTCAGGAGAGAAGGATTGGGTGACGTTTCGGGTCTGAAGAAGGGTCTCGACCCGAAACGTCACACATTCCTTCCTCACAGAGATGTTGCCTGTCCCGCTGAGTTACTCCAACATTTTGTGTCTACCTTCGATAGCATCTGCACTGCAGTTCTTTCCTACACAGTAGATTATACCTGCAGTGATGAACATAAGTAGCCCAAGTAATGTGCTATCAATTTAGAATCCGTTGGGTTCTGCCATTGCATCTTTAAGTAAAATAGATTTACATATTTAGTGCCTAAGCAGCACAGCTGTGGGTTTTCACAACTCCACTGCTCTTTTGAAATGATGCCATGGGATTTTCTTTCTGTACATATGTAGATTTGAAAGAGGAAAAAGTAGTAGAGGGGATGTGGTCAGTTTAACAAAAAAAACCCTCCAGTTCAGCGATCCCTCGGTACTGCAGTAAAGTTTAGGAAATCAAAGCAGCCTAAGACTTGCACAGTGAATGGTAGGGCTCTGGGAACTATTGTAGAACAGAAGGACCTAGGGATACACGTAATAAGTACTCTGAAAGTGGCATCACAGGTGGTGATGAAGGCTTTTGGCACACTAGCCTTCATCCATGAGGGCATTGAGTTTCGAGGTTGGGCCATTTATGTTGCAGTTGTACAAGCCGCACTCAAAGTTGTATTCAGTCTGGTCACCCAGGAATAGGAAAATGACATTAAGCTGGAATGATTTTCGTAAATGTTGCGAGGACTTGTAAGGCGTAGGAGGAGGGTTGTGTAGGCTTGGACTTTATTCCATGGAGTGAAGGAAGTTTGGAGGTGATCTTGGAGAAGTGCATAAACTCATAAAGGGCAAAAACAGGGTGATACAACAAACTTTCTTCAAGGTTGGGGAATTGAAGAATGTGAGGGTATAGGTTTAAGATGATGGGAAACATTTTTAGAAAAACCTGAGGCACAAACGTTTCACTTGGGTTGATGTGTATATGAAATGAGCTCTCAGAGGAAGTGGTTGAAGCAGGTGCAATAACAAATCACATTTGGGCAGATACATGGGTGGGGTGAGTTTAGAGGGCTATGGGCTAAACATAGGCAAAAGGGACTAGCCAAGGTTGGGAATCTTGCTCTCAACATGGAAGAGTCTACTTTTGGAGCTGTATGAGTTTTAGTGGTGGCCATGACATTTGTCCTTGTTTATCTGGAATGGAATTTAACTTGCAAACGACTGCTCAGAGTAGTGTTGTTGATTATTGCTCATGGGAACCTTGTTGTATTCCTCCATCTCGTGCTCTCGGAGTCAAATTTGCATGTTTTCCCTGCAACTGTGGGTTTCTCTCAAGATGCTTTGGTTTCCTGCCACATCACAAAAATGTGAGGGTTATTAGATTAATTGGGTACTATAAATAATCAATATTGTTAGTAGATGGTAGAAGAATTAGCGCATCATAGAGAATAGTTACACAAACAAGCAGGGAATGGGGCAAATAGAATTAGCCTGTATAAACTTGCCTGGCTGAAAGTAGGGTTATTTTAAGGTGGTTAACCTAGGTTATCATTGACATCAATTTGGGTGTTGCTGGCAAGACCTATATTTGTTATCCACTAATTGTTCTTGGGGAAGATTATGGTGAATCAATGCCTTGAGCATTGTAATCCTTTTATTGAGGGTACTCTTCCTGTGCTATTATGTAATGAATTCCAGGATTTTAGACCCAGCAATAATGAATAAGTTTAAGGATAAGGGGGAAATCGTTTAGGACCGAGATGAGAAAAACTTTTTTCACACAGTGGTGAATCTCTGGAATTCTCTGCCACAGAAGGTAGTTGAGGCCAGTTCATTGGCTATATTTAAGAGAGAGTTAGATGTGGCTAAAGGGATCAGGGGGTATGGAGAGAAGGCAGGTACAGGATACTGAGTTGGATGATCAGCCATGATGGTATTGAATGGCGGTGCAGGCTCGAAGGGCTGAATGGCCTACTCCTGCACCTATTTTCTATGTTTCTATGAAAGAATAGAGATATATTTCTAAGTTTAAAAAAAAAAAACACACACAAAGTGCTGGAGGGTGGGGTACTCAGAAGGTCAGTCAACATCTGGGGGACATGGATAGGTGATGTTTCTGGTCGGGACTCTGTTTCAGATTGAATTTTAAATTTATTTACAAGTTAAGACGTGTGACCTGGAGGACAGTGTTCCCCATGTGCCTGACATCCTAACCTTTGTTGATGGAGTTTGTGTCAAAGAAAGGAACTATAGTCCTTGGTAGAAGATAAGTGGATGGATATAAGTGGAGGAAATAAACATTAAAATTGGGTGGGGGTACAAATAAAATACTTGCGTTTTTAGGTGATGTTGAGATCTTTGAGTATCGTTGGAGCTCACTCATCCAGGCAAGTGGTGACCCTACTTTCAGCCAGGCAAGTTTATACAGGCTAATTCTATTTGCCCCATTCCCTAAACAATATTAGGTCATACAATAGTGCTTTAGATGATGGAAAATCTTTGGAGAAGAGTTGATCAGTGAAGGATACCAGGCCTATGACCTGTTCCTGCAGCTATGGTGTACATGTTGATCCAGCTGACTTTGCAGTTGATGTATCCTAGATTGTTAATGGCGACAGACCTGGTGATAGTTATGTCTTTGAATGAAAGAATGCATGGTTAAATGGTATCCACTCCAAATTCAATAACTATATAATTTGAACTATAACCAGAATTTCCTGTTCCTTTTGGCTTATGAAATGTGCCTACAGTCCCAATATTTCTGCAAATACAAGTAGTCTTTAAATGAAACTCTGCAGTTCACAAAACATTTTAACGACAGAAGTAAATGGCACTTTCTTACAACGCCAAGGAAGAGAAAAACATTTTTTTGGTACAGATTGCTTTTTTTAATCCCAAATGTACTGAGCAGGAAAGTGGCGCAACAGGAATCCAAAATTGCAGCTTTCAAACTTTTTTTTGCCAAAGCAGTTTATGTGAGTATTTGGTTAGCTTTTTTTGAGTGCAGATTTTGTGATCTAAACCAGTCAACCTTTTCCTCGATGGAGATTGGCTTCTATTTCTGAGCTGCATATGGGGAGGGTCCTGTTGTGAGTGGCACACATGTTCCAGTTAGCTACACAATCTCATTTTCATGCGGTGCCACCCTTCCTTGTGAGATTGGCTACTATCTACTGTAGTTTGTTTGACTGCTCTAAATATTTGCTGGTTGTAGCACTTTGTTCTTTGTTCCCATGCATGCTTGCTACAGCTGTTGAAAGCTGAAGGGCTGGATTTTGTATTGAAATAGTAATCTTTGTGTATCGTACTTACTGAAATATGACTACATTCAGGAAAATTAGCAAATCCCCAAATTATTTATCTTGGGATGGAGCTGTGGGACCTCAAGTTTGTCATGCAATAGCTTTGTCATACATTCGGCATAGACTGGTCTTAACAACAAATTGATTTTTATGAGAATTTTGTAAAGTAAAGCATATCTGAGAGGAGCATTGTCCAGTTTTGCTTGCCATGTGAGCCACAAATACTGAAATATTAAGGTTGGCAATGAAAGGACTTGAGGTGAGGCAAGAGATTGGGACGGAATGAAGGTGGAGGTATTTTAAGGAATTGTTCCAAATACAGAAGCAATTAATGCAGAAGTGGAATAGCAGATTCCATTTTTCTTTTCACCTCAAATTACTAAAACAGGAAAAATTGTCAAATTCATAATCTTATCTGTTTGTGCGTTGTTTTTAATATTTCACTAAATGAATTTGTCTCGTGCTTGTTGAATCTTATTAGTCATGCTGCTAAATTTGAGTTTGATTCTCGAAAATAGGCATATTAATGAGAATAGACCTAACAATTCCAAAATGAGTATCCATGGTAGGCTCAACTTAATCAAGTACTGAATGAAAGCTTCTCTAAAACCTTTTTTTGTAATGAGTGGAGACATTTCTAAGTTCCCAGTGGAAAGGATTATTTTGTACAAAATCAATATTTCATTATGTGTATAGGAAAGAACTGCAGATGCTGGTTTAAATCGATGGTAGACACAAAATGCTGGAGTAACTCAGTGGGACAGGCAGCATCTCTGGAGAGAAGGAATGGGTGACGTTTCGGGTCGAGTCCCTTCATACTGATATCAGGGGAGTGGGCAGGACAGAGATAGAATGTAATCGGAGACAGCAATACTGGTGGGAGAACTGGGAAGGGGGACAGGATGGAGAGAGGGGAAGCAAGGGCTATTTGAAGTTGGAGAAATCAATGTTCATACCGCTAGTGTGTAAGTTACCCAAGCGAAATATGAGGTGCTGTTCCTCCAATATGCGCTGGGCCTCACTCTGACATGGTCAGATTGGGAATGGGAGGGGAGTTAGAGTGCTGAGCAACCGGGAGATCAGATGGGCTGAGCGGAGGTGTTCAGCAAAACGATCGCCGAGCCTGTACCTGGTCTCGTCCATGTACAGGATTTGACACCTGGGACAGCGGATACAGTAGACAAGATTGGAGGAGGTGCACGTGAACTTCTGCCTCACCTGTAAAGGCTGTCGGGGACCTTGGATAGAGTCGAGGGGGGCGGTAAAGGAACAGGTGTTGCATCTCCTGCGGTTGCAGGGGAAAGTAATTGAGGAGGGGGTGGGAAGGGACTGGTTGACCAGGGAGTTGCAGAAGGAATGGTCTCGACGGAAAGCAGAAAGGGGTGGAGATGAAGTTGTAGCCAGTAGTGGGATCCCGTTGGAGGTGGCGAAAATGTTGGAGGATTACATGCAGTATGCGACGGCTGATGGGGTGGAAGGTGAGGACAAGGGTGACTCTGTCATTATGAATGGGGGGAGGGGGAGCAAGAGTGGAGCTGTGGGATGTAGAGGCAGTGGAAGAGGGGAACCCCCGTTTCCTAAAGAATGAGGACATCTCCGATGCCCTGGTATGGAAAACCTTATCCTGGGCGCAGATGCAGCGTAGACTGAGGAATTGGGAGTAGGGGATAGTCTTTACATGAAGCAGGGTGGGAAGAAGTGCAGTCTAGGTAGCTGTGGGAGTCAGTGGGTTAGTGGGTTTGTATCTAGATAGCAATGGGTCATTACGTGAAACTAGATTGAGCAAAATCGAATGAGTTAGTATTCTTTTAATATTTGTGTTGAAAAGTTTTGGGGTACAGTAGAGTACCCCAATAGAGGAGTTAGAACTTATATTTAACATGTGCTTGGTTTGTCAACAAAGTCAGCTGGTAGTAAAATAATTTAACTTTTCTAACACAAAGGCGCTATGTGAAAGTCTCAGGGGGGTCCTTAGAAAAAGATTGAGGCGCAGACCACCATAACATTTGCACCCCACCAGCCATCACATACAACAAATAGTCCTCTGTCATTTTCTCCACCTCCAACGTGACCCCACGACTCGCCACATTTTCCCATCTTCCCCCCCCCCCCCCCCTTGTCTGCTTTCTGCAAAGACCGCTCCCCCCGAAACTCCCTGGTCAATTCTTCCCTTCCCTCCCGTACCACCCCCTCCCCGGGCACTTTCCCGTGCAACCGCAAGAGATACTACACTTGCCGCTTTACCCCCTCCCTCGACTCCATTCAAGGACCCAAGCAGTCGTTCCAGGTGCGACAGAGGTTCGCCTGCATCTCCTCCAATCTCATCTATTGCATCCGTTGCTCTAGATGTCAGCTGATCTACATCGGTGAGACCAGGTGTAGGCTCGGAGATCGTTTCACCGAACACCTCCGCTCGGTCCGCATTAACCAACTTGATCTCCCGGTGGCTCAGCACTTCAACTCCCTCTCCCATTCCAAATCTGACCTTTCTGTCCTGGGCCTCCTCCATGGCCAGAGTGAGCACCACCGAAAATTGGAGGAGCAGCACCTCATATTTCGCTTGGGCAGTCTGCACCCTAGTGGCATAAACATTGACTTCTCCAATTTCATGTAGCCCTTGCTGTCTCCTCCTCTTCCCAGCTCTCCCTCAGCCCTTGGGCTCCTCCTCTTCCTTTCTTCTCCCCTCCCCCCGCCCACCCTACATCAGTCTGAAGGAGGGTTTCGGCCGGAAATGTTGCCTATTTCCTTCGCTCCATAGATGCTGCTGCACCCGCTGAGTTTCTCCAGCACTTTTGTCTACCTTCATAACATTTACACCACTTTGTTGTGCACTTTGTGGCACTTGAAAATGTTTGTTGTCTTGTGGGATGCCACAGTTAATGGAGCTGCAGCCTCAGATATTCAATTTCAGAATTTCGGGTTCAATTATGACCTGTACTGTTTGTGTGGAGTTTTCACATTATCCCTGTTACCATGCAGATTTTCTGCTTCACACCCTTTCGCACAGATTCTAGGGTTCCTCCCATAGCCCAAGGATGTGTGTACTTGTAGATAATTTGCTGACTAGTATACAGGTGAGCAGTGAAATCTGCAGAGAGTTGACAGGAATTTGAGTAGAATGAAGTGTGTGTAGTATAAATGGTTGTTTGTAGATCGGTGTGACATGATGATGGGCTGAACATTTATGACGACGAACTTTGAATCAAACCCTCTAGAACATCTGCAACATCAGGCCGAGCTGTACATGTTAATTTGAACTTTACATAATGGGCACAGTAATTAACAAAAACGTAATCTTTCAATAGCAATGGAGGAACCATTCCTTTTATTGTTTCTCAACTGAAGCATGTTGGTGGCATCTCTTTAATTATTAAAAAAAATAACTTGCAGAGGGAAATCCATGCCATTTTCTGTTATTGGGGTTTTCCATGAATAACTTTGGTCCAAGCATATTTCTTCCTGTAAAATGGATTTAAAGTTTCTTATTCTTGTGCATTATCTAAGTAATTTGACTATATCAAACTTGCTGATTGCATCTCATTTGGAGAAAAACATGCTATTCATGGAGCAAAACGTATGCTTATGAACATAATCATTGTAAGAAAACAACATTTAATTTAGTATTAACATGACGTTTTTGACGGCGTGACTTAAAAAAGTTTTTCTTCATCTGAAAAGATTAGTTGTAATTACAGTTTGAG
Organism: Leucoraja erinaceus; assembly: GCF_028641065.1. NCBI lineage: Eukaryota > Metazoa > Chordata > Chondrichthyes > Rajiformes > Rajidae > Leucoraja > Leucoraja erinaceus. The sequence goes on from NC_073403.1 coordinate 22,880,773, forward strand.
ATTTGCACATAGAAAATTGGAAAGAAATGTCATAAGCTTTAAACATGGCATTGAAATAGTTTAAAAAAAAAAAAAAAATCTTAAATAGTGCATGATTTTTTTTAGGTCCACATGGTAATTTAAAGCCAATTTCTGAGTGTGCTTTAAATTAGTACCTAAATTATGAATGGGTGGGTGTGATGGATAGAACAACTGGATTGCAAGTGTTTGTGACATGGCACCAATGAAATTGAATAAATCTAAAAGCTCTTGAGTGCATATTCTGTGATTTTAAAAACACAAATGCTGAATAAATTCAGTAGGTAATAAGCATATTTGCAGAGAGATATAAAATTAATGTTTCTGGTAATTCGCTAACTGCCACCATGCATCTTTATATATTTATTGACTTGGCACCCTGAGATGCACTTGGTCAAAATATTAACTGTTTTGCTGTGAATAGTTGCAGTGAAAAGAGCAGAATAGGTAAGGTTGTGAAAGTAGGGTGATGGTGAAAGTAGGGAAGGTGCATATAGGTTAAATTTTCATGTTGATTGAAGATATTTTAGATGTAATTGTCCATTGGCCAAATCGGATGGAGTTGGAGAAAAGTAGAATACTTTTGCTGAAGTTTCAACTGCTGCTGAAGTTGCTCTAAAATGTAACTGGCATAGTTGTGGACATTGCCTATCATTTTTTCAGAAATGACATGGGTTGAGAGGTTAACATCTTTCCATCATTTTCACAATACAAGTTATCAATGTGAAGGTTTGTCAGGCAGCCTTGAGGTTGTAGGAGGAAGTAGTTTTAGTTGTGGTAATGGCTGAGATTTTGTGTATTTATTCTAAAGAACTGGCATCTTCTTAATGAAGGCTGAGACAAGTTTATTTCTTTCCTGTTCTTAATACAATCGTTAAAAATTGGATTTTAGCACATTGATTTACATTAATTTCACGAGATTTGATTGTTGGTCGCTTGCGTGTTATGGAAGTCTTTTCCTATCTGATTTGGTTTTCGAAGGATCAGAATTTTGTAATCTTGGTTTCTCCTCTAGATAGCTCCCATTTGCTCCATTTGTACATAGCAAATTTTAATAATTAATACTGAATGCACCCAACTGTTAACACATCGAAGATAAATGCGCTAGCTATAGTTTCATGTATTTTATTTGAACTGTATATTCTTGTACTTTATCTAAATATTATTATTTATGTCAAAACATGGTCATCTAATCTTTATTTTCCTTATGTATACACAGATCTTATTGCAGACAAAGAACATATGCATCACTAACTTAATAGTTACTATCCCCGTTATCCCTTTTGAATCAATAGTCCTGTAGGTAGTGAAAGTAAAATAAACCAGATCAGGTGCAAATAAAGTAAAATAAACCTATCCATTTTGTTTGAATGGTACATGAGAGATTTGGTTTGAGTGCAGCATATTAACTGGAGAAAGCTGACATTTCTTAAGATATTAATAATTCCTCTTTGCAGTTGCATCTAAAGCAGGATATTTGGATGTCAGTTGCACAATTTTCACAAGGTTTCAACAAAAGAAAATGGGTGTATTAGAAATTATTTGTACTATGGAAATGATAAAATTGGGAACAGAAAGCCTGTAACAAGTGCTTCCAGGTGGACCACAGCCAGCTGCACAACAATTCTGGTTCTCATCCTGCATTGTACAAGGTCGCTTTACTGTACGCTTGTGGTATTCTGGATGCTTGTATTGTTAAATTCCAGGGTGATTTCATATTACCATTGACATTTGAATGGGATGTGCTGAAAATATTTAATGGACCAAGTTGCAGCCATCACATTGGGTATGCTTATAATAAGTTGACCCAAAATGAGTAGTGAAATAAAAAGGACATTCCTAAAAACACTCCATCTTAATTGGAATGGCAGAAAAATAGAGGAAGATCTTCACATGGAATAACTCTTAACTGGGAAATCTCATTAATGAATAGCTCAAGAATCGGAGGCAACAAATTCAGTGATGGATAAATAGCATGAGGATGGGTGGATGTGAGGTGATGGCAGATCTTTGGATGTGATGTGGGGAATTATATGGATGATTGAAGTAATCAACCCTTTGAAAATAGAATTGGACAGGCATTTGACTGAAAATAATGCAGGGAATGTTCTGAGAATTGGAATTTCTTTTTTCTCTTTAGCCATTGAGAAACCCAAGCTTCATAAGACAAGATCTTGTATACGTCGCACGTCTTCACTCGACACCATAATTGGACCTTACTTGATAGGACAGTGGCCTCGTGACACCGATGTGCACTCTTTATCCTGGGAGAATGAGAAAGCTACACAGGTATTTTGATAATGTGCCCTAATGAATAAATATCTTAAATGCATCATGGGTTAATATTTTTATGAATAGTAGCTGAATGCATGATATTTTCAAATAGTGAAATCTGTTGTGAATATGAAATGATTTTGAGATAAAGTTTACTGTTGTTTCCAATTCTTACTCTAAGTTCAAGAACGTTTTGCAGTCTCCAATCTGTTTAATGATTTAAGTCGGTGTTGAAGCCAAGATGTACCATTTGTGAGGTGTGGAGGGAGCTGGGGAAGGAAGAAAAGATTAATGATTAACTTTAAACGCATTAAATTTAATGGTAAAAATTTAATCATTTTCAGTAATTTTCCGAAGGACGTTGGGTTTAAAACTTCTAACGGGTTAAAGTCACTTGGGTTCTAGTGGGCAGGTGCCCTAATGGAAAGTTAATTGTATATTGTCATTAAAGCTACTGCTGTTTCCAGTTTTGCGCACAATTACCCGGCTGTAGAAACCGCACAAAATCATTTTCGGCTGATGTATGGTGAAGGATGGAATCTGAAAACCACTGGAATTACAAAATTGTATTTAATGACACTGATATTTTAAATTGCTTCTGTGACTGGTTTGAAACTGGAGACCGAGGCGTGTAGCAGATCACCTGTGTTCAACAAATCCAATAAAAGCACAGCTGTGATCAGTGGAGTCATCAGAATGTGATCAATATGAATATGATTTATAGGTGACCTGATTTCATAGTGTAAACAAAAGCCTTGATTTGATTGTCAAAATGTGTATTGTATAGTGAGGAACTTTTTATTTGGGGGAGGGGGGGGGGAGGTCAATTGACTTGTGTTCTAACATAACGTCTGCCATATGGTATCCCAATTGAAGATTGGTGTCGCGGGTAGCTGGCTGAAACTGATCCCCTCACTATCATATCTATGTTTCAAGATTCTTTGATTTGCAACAGACCTAATCATTTTTCCATTAAGGAAGATTGAAATGCTTTGTTTGTCAATGTAGATACAGTTATTGCAAGGCTTCATTATGCACTTCATTGTGTCCCACATTCAGTTGTTTATGCATTTGAGTGTCTTGTGACCTAGTGTTTTGACTTGCTGTTGCTTTGTAGGTGAAGAAAATGCATTTGGCATTTTGAGTGCTATTCGGAGGGGTGCAAAGAAAGGGGAAAACATCTATGCATCTTTTCAGACTCTTTGTATTGGATCACCTGGAAATTAAGCTTGCCCAGATGTACTATTTTAAGTCGATGTTAATGTGTCCTAGTAAATAACTCAATGTTTCACCTGGATGAAATTTCAACTTTATGATTTTAATCTCTCATGTTCTGGAGCCTGTCTGGTAAGATGTCAGCATTGAAATGCCCATCAACCTCTCTCTATTTCAAAAGCACAATTATTAACATCACTATTGTATCTTTGGAGAGAAGGAATGAATGTTTCAGGTCAAGACTCGTTATCTTCGGTACTAACCAGCATCTGCAGTTCCTTCCTACGCTATTGGGTCTTTCAATTTTTTTTTTAAAATATTTGATTTTACTCTTCAGGCTAAATTTTCTAAATGTTTAGCAAATCCTATTGCTGTTCTGTTTTGTGCATCTTTCCCTTGCTCAGCAATTATGGATTTCTATACCTTATATACTACATAATATTTCCAGATTGTTTTACTGTGACTGGAAAAGTTTAGGTATTGCCCCGGGTGTGTTTCTAATTTTCTCTCCAATTGTTAAGGCTAACAGTTTAAGTTCCTGTAATGCATCTTTGTGAAACAAATTGCACAACAGTTATCTGCCTTTGGGTGATGATGTTGGGAGGGAAGAAATAAGGTATGTTGGAGAATTAGGGATTTAGTGCATGATTTTATGCCGAGTCCTGGCTGTTTAGCTTGCCATTATTTCTGGTAGATAATGAGAATATTTATTTGAAGTTCCTTTTGAGATTTCGGCTTTGGTCTAAAATGTGAAAATAATTTTAATTTTTTTTCTTTCTCAAAATATTGGCGATTGATTAGGAAACTGTTCCCTGATAATTCCTGGTTCAGATCCATTGTTATTTTACCAATAACTTGATGTTTAAATGTAAGATTTTGGTTGATTCGTTTCAGGGTTGTGGGGAATTTATTTTGTTGCTCCGCCAGGAAATTTGCAATTTAAACTTTAATTTATTTGGTTATATTAGAATAGGACATTATCTAAATGCGTACTTTCCAATCATTTTCTTTTTGGAATTCTGAAGCCCATCATAACTTGTGAGAATCTGGTGTGGAGGGAAAGATAAGAGGATGAGCTGTGTTAGGATGTGGAGATGATCCCCAGTTCCTGCTCGATTGCAAATTATACATTTATGGAGAAAAACGAGATGCTATAGACCTTACTGGATTGTACTCTGCATGTTCACTCATTTTGTGGGGGGTGGGTACACTGCTGGGAGCTGTATCCTAAGATTCAATGTTTTTCCATTTGCATCTGTTCAATATAAATTTCATGCTTATCGATATGAGTAAGTCTCATGCTGGTGGGCGAACTGCTTTCCACTCTTACATTTGATGTCTGCCTCAAGCTCTGCCAAATGTGCTTCAGCCACCTTCAGAAGAGAAACAGTTGCTGTGAGTGAGTTTCAATTTCCCACACCGGCTATCTTTGTCTTTGGACTGAAGCTGTCAGCTTAGTGCTGAATTATGAGCCCTCTTGCACTGTATGCTTGTGACCTCTAGGAACTTGGTTGAGGCTACTTGCTTAGAAGCTTTGTAAAGGCTGTCATACTTTTTTACATCAGTTGACTGGATTCAAAACTAGATTCCAAAGGTGAAAGCATAATGTTCTAATTTGCCAACCCTTCCAAACTCTGAGCTGTTGTTTTTGTGAAAGGGAACATACTCCATTTTAGATTAGGTTACTTGCTTGTAATCTATAGATTCTTTTTTTAATAACTGTGCATACCCTCTTAATATACTGTCTACGTAGCTAGATTTCTATTACAACAGCTTTCATTCTGGTAGATAACTTTTATAATAGATAGCTCTACCTGGGCAATGTATTATTGAGGACATCTGATAGTTTTCACCTATCTTCAAAATAAAGATTTTTTTTCTTAATTGCGTAGTCTGGTGTTCAGAAAGAAGACAGGCTTCTACATTGACAAACAAATATTTAACACAGGACCTTCACTGGCATGATTCACTCTTGTAACAAGTCAATGACTGAACTTTGCATGAATGTAACTTCAGATACTTGTGAGACTCCAGATGGTGGAATCTTGAGGAAAAACAGACAGCTAGAGAAACTCAGCAGGTCAGGCAGCGTCTGTGCTGAGAAATGGATGGATGATCTTTTGGGGCTAAACCCTCAATGCTGATCCAAAACGGTGTTTGTGCATATCCTTCCACAGATTCTACCTGACTTGCTGCATTCCTCGAGCAGTCTGTTTTCTTCCCTCTGGTATACTCCTTGTTTAAACATTTATTTTTTCATTGAACTCTTTTGTTATTTCTACCTAAGTTGGTTAAGGATCTATTGGAATTCTCATACATGTCTTTGCCAGCTCCCAGACCCACTATTGCAAAGCGGTCAGCATCTTACCTTGGTCTCGTAAGACTTTATCAAGCTTAACTAAAATTCTGTCTCCCAAATCTTAACCCCAATACCACACGTTTGTCCTTCATTAATTATCTCCTTGAGTCACTCCGCTTCTACATTGCTTAGCCTTTTACCCTGTCTCCTGTTACCACCTCCCTCTCGTCTTCCAGTTGTTCACCAGTAGTGATTATTCACATTCAATGCGAATTTCTTCCCAAAATCTCTCTGCTTGACTCTACATTTTTAGTATGCCTGTCTAATTTAATGTATTTGGTGTTGTTTTGTTTTCTGCAATACACATTACTACTTGGTATACAAGTTTGCTAGTTAAAATGTAAACATTCAATAAGAAAATACTCCCCTGGAATACAACATGGGCTTGCTGCTCTGGTTCTGTTTATCAGAGGGGGGTGATGAAGAATGAAAAACAATATGCTTGGGCCAAAATTCCTCGGACTTTGGATACAATCACATTGTCTCTTGAGAGGCTTAAACATTTAGCTGTTGGGAGTGTGGAACTAAGAGATCTTCCGAATAAGTTTCCATGCAGTTGGAACTTTTATCTGGTGAATCTTTGGAATTCTTTATCCTTGGGTTGTGAAATCCTCAAATCTGAAATAGACTTTTAGTATCAACTAACAGAAACTGGTCAATGCTAGGATAAAACTTAGGTACTGAAGTTGGAGTAAAAAGAGGACTGCTGGAGGAAAGCAGGTAAGGCAGCGTTGATGGTTGGATGGGTCTGGACCCTTCGACGGATTAAAAGGTAGTTGATTCATGGATCCCAATGGGCGACAGCAGTTTTGAAAGGTCAAATCGTAACCTTTAGTTTACATCTTTGTATGCTTTGGTAATTTTAATTGAAAGGAAAGTTGTCATTCAAATTTTCCTTTCCACATTTTGCAGAATTGTTTATAGTCATATTCACTCTGCAAGCTTTTGCTCGCTTTCTGTAAAGTAATTTTAATGGGTTTTGCCAATTTGAAAGCTATTTTTAAGCTTTTATTTTAGTTGGGTGGCAGTAGAATGGAGTTTTTACAGAAAGCTGTTTTAAAATGCAACAAAATCCTACTGACATTAAACAAAATGTGTTTGGTGTGAATGGAAGATCATTGGCGTGACTGTGATCCAGTAAATGGAGATTGAAAGGAGCAAAGTTCATCTCTTGCATAATCAAGTTCTTTTGAATGATTAAATGATTCATCACATTTTCTCGTCTGCATGATGGACTGAAATTTTGGAGATCTGATTCCATTTCATATTGTCAGTTGCTTCAAATAAATTGGCCAAATTTATTTTTCTTCCTTGAGAAATCTTAGCTATTGTGTTGCAAGGTTGTAGATAAAAAAAACAAGTTAACTTGTTTTATGTGATGAGATTAAACACTTGCATTTAAAAAGAGTTGCATAATACTGAAGCAATTGCCATAGGCACAGGAGACTGCAAATATGTAAAATTTTGGATCCAAATACTTAAAATTACTGTTGGCTCAGGCCAGAGCTTCTGGAAATTGTAGAAGATGCCAGCGATGCCAGGAAAGTTATTTTGTCTTAATGGTAGCATTGTTGGTCAAGATGCTCAGAAAACTTGGAGACTTATTTCTCCCTGCTTCCTAATTTACTAAAGATAAGTAAATAGCATGTTCCAAACATTTTATCAGTTTTTCCATATCTTTAAGAATTAAAAAATAAAAGTAGTACAGGTAGCTCTGCTATAATGCAACAATGCATTCCTAAGAAACCTTGTAAAAAATTCACTTTATAAAAATTGTTAATGGAGGAAGCAAGGGGGTTAAGGCAAGGGTTTCAGACTTGCGATAATAAATCTTTCTCCCACAGGATTTTCAAAGATAAGTCTTTTAATAGCTACAACTTTATTTTTGTTACCGGAGGCTTAAAATAATAAAAGATGGGTGTCACATTGTTTAATAGTATCATTGCACAAGTGTTAATAGAAGCGACCGAACTTTGTCGATTTCAATGGCCACCCATGGTGAGCTGTGTTCTTGAGAAACTACCGTCTGCTTACTGCAGAGAGGTTACATGAAAGTTTCTTTTACCTGGACTTTCTTCAAGAGATGGTCTTTTTCATCAATTTCCCAAGTGGCTTATGTACATGATTAGATATCAATTCTGTCTGCATAATACAAATAGTATTCCCCAATTTGTTGTATACTATTTGTGTTATGAAAACGTGTTATAGCCGAACTACCTCTAATACCAATCAAATCTTAAGTGTCACATCTAAGCAACTAACATATCCTGTAAGGATTTGCACAAATAGCATAAAGCAGCTTGGAGATTTTTCAGGGTAAATTTATTGGTTGTATTTGAGTGTTTTGGAATCATTCACAATTTGTGTAATAAGAATAATTAGTAAATTGGTTTAAAACTGGACATGACAAATTACATTGAGCTTTTCAATTAGGAAGGTGATTTGGGGATGGTCACCATTTAGTATAAATCTCAATGGAACAATACTAACCAAGGCTAATCCGTGCTTTCTTTCAACGTCTAATTAGTTCCATAAAATTTAAGTGCAGTAATTGGTATTAAGCTAACTTTTCAATTGTGTCGGAGACTAAGTGCATTAGGCTTGGAAAATAGGACTACCAATTATAGAATTACCTATTGCAAGTGTTGCAAGTGAGTGTAGCTCTCATTAACTCTAAGGAAACAAATTTATGTGACTAAACCCATTTGCACTTGGTTAATCCTATTATACTTTTTTTGATGTTTGTCAGTGTAATCCAAATTTTACTCTTCATTCTGCCCATTCCAGCACCATCTCATTTGAAGTGGGAACAATTGGTAGAAATCTTATATCTCAATTCTTGGATGGAGCTGATGGAATGTATCTTGAGATAGACACAAAATGCTGGAGTAACTCAGCGGGACAGGCAGCATCTCTGGCGAAATGGAATGGGTGATGTCTCGGGTCAACACCCTTCTTCAGACTGATGTCGGGAGTGGGTGGTACATAGATAAAATGTGGTCGGAGACAGTAAGAGTGGACGGAGAACTGGGGATGGAGAGAGGGAAAGCAAAGGCTACTTGAAGTTCGAGACATCAATGTTCATACTGCTGGGGTGCAGGCCGTCCAAGCAAAATATGAGGTGCTGTTCCTCCAATTTGCGCTGGGCCTTGCTCTGACAATGGAGGAGACCCAGGACAGAAAGGTCAGTGGGGGAATGGGAGGTGGAGTTGAAGTGTTGAGCAACCAGGAGATCAGGTGGGTTTAGGTGGACTGAGCGGAGGTGTATCTTGAATTGCTTTCAATTTGCTGACAGATGGAAAAAGTTGTCTGTGTACATCAAAGGTTGAAATGCTGCAGGTGATGACATGCTCCAAATAATCCAATCCTCCACCACCCCAAAGCCAGGAAATGGACAGGTGTTTGGCACGGAGACAAGTTGTCAGGATCAAAGCACTCCGTGTTAGCATTGACCACTGAAGTCAAACTACACTAATTGTCAGGTGAAATTTAATCCATAAAGTGAAGGTGTACAGTAGTGGACAGCAGAAATGCAAGATGAGGGGAGGATAAGTTAATGTTTAAGTATTTGAGATAGGCAATCGAGCAGGGATTCGGAATTAAACCAATATTGCCAATTTGCACAGTCATATTGCAGCACTTTTAGCATATTGGCTTAGGCCATTTGGTTAGTGGTAAGCTAATTACTGATCATTTAAAACCTGCTGTAATGTACTTAAGCTTACAATTGAATCCTGTTGCATGTTGGATCGAAAACTGCCATTTCGCCCCCAATTTTTTTTTTTTTTCGGTGGCGGCGCCTTGTGGCTGCGGCTCGCCTGCAGTCTGTTTTTCTTTCTTTTTTTTTTGTCGGGAGTATGTTTTTGGTTTATTTTTAGTTGTGTGTGTATGAGGGGGGGTGGGGGAAACTTTTTAATCTCTTCCTTGATCAGGGACGCGACCTTTTCCTTGTCGTGTATCCATTTCGCTGGGGCCTAACTTCGTGGAGCTGGCAGCCTCCAACCGGAATCGACCCGAGGGCTCCAGTTGTAGAGCCTGCGGACTTAACATCACGGAGCTGGCTGACATTGGAGGCTGTGGTGGCACTGCGGCTGCGACCTGACTTCGGAGGCTTCGGCCGCAGGCCTTGTGGATGGTAAAATCGTGAGCTTGCATGTCCCTGGTAAGAGACCGATTTTCAGGAGATCCCGCAATGGCAGATTCGTCCGCCCCGAATCACGGGGTTTGAATCGGCCCGGCGAGGCTTAATCGGCCGCGGGACTTACCATCGCCCGCCAGGGGCTTTAACATCAAGAGCCTCGATCGCTTCGACGCAGCTGTTTGACTGCCTGACCACGGGAGAAGAACAGGGAAGAGATAAGACTTCCATCACAGTGAGGAGATGTTTGGAGATTCACTGTGATGGATGTTTGTGTGGAACTGCTAATTGTGTGCTTTCTTTTTTTTTTGCTGTTATGACTGCAGGGAACAAAATTTCGTTCAAACCTTTGTTTGAAGGGCAATAAAGGCATTCTAATTCCAATTCTTTCTCTCCTTTGCTATCTGTATCCTGAATGCTTCCTTGTAATTGAGGAAATATTTTAAGTTTGGACAGCGATATTTTCATTTGGACAATCTGGTTAATCAGGCCTTCAATTATTGTAGTTGCCTTAAAACTGTATAGAAGCTCTGCTGTTGTATTGCTCACCCTGCGAGTACATGCATTTCTGGTGTGCCTTACTGTTAATGGCCCCTGGTGAAATGATAAGGAGGAAACTTTATGAATGACATTTGATAATGAACAACTGTTTCATTCTAATTGCACTGCAATCTTTGCATTCTCTCAAATGGCTTCAGGAATGAGTCTGAAACATTTTGGTCAAGTTCAGAATTAAATTTGCATTTGATTTTTTGTTAGAAGTGTGATCTTGAGACTTCAAGGAATAGATTCTTGTAATCAACCTGTAATTTCAGATTACCATTTACTAATGTAGCAATGCTGGTAGCTAATGCATTCTGCAGTACAGGGCACCATATCCCTGTACAGTTGATGGAAGTTGAAGAAAGAACGACTTGGGATTTTCATTTTAAGATTACAAAAGCACAGGTTAGGTTAGGTTTAGAACAAAGCACAGGAACATGATGCCACCACATACCCTTATTTGCCTGCAGATAATCTATATACTTCCATTCCCCGTATATCCATGCGCTTATCCAAAAGTCCCTTCAATGCCACTATCATATCTGCCTCCACCACTCCTGGACGTGCGTTCTAGGCACTTGCTACCCGCTGTGCAGAAACAAAACTTAGAGCTTTAAACTACGCCCTCTCTCCTTAAAGCTATGCCTCTAGTATTTGATATTTCCATCCGGGGAAATGGGTTTTGACTGTCTACTCTCTCCACACATCATACTTTTCTCATAAGAGTTCGCTGCAGTCTCTGGCATACCAGAGAAAGCTATCCAAGTCTGTCCAACCCCTTGCTATAGCTAATGCCCTCGACTCGGGCTTCATTCTGGTAAGCTTCCTCTGCTCCATTTCCAAAGCTTCCATGTCGTTCCTATAATGAGGTGACCAGAACTGCAGGCATCAGTCCAAATATGACCTAACCAAAATCTTGTAGAGCTGTCGTGACATCCTGATTCGTGCACTCAATGCTCTGACCAATGAAGCAGTTCATATGCCTCCTTGTGTTGGAAGGAACAGCCAATGCTGGTTTGCACCAAAGATAGACACAAAATTCTGGAGCAACTTAGTGGGTTAGGCAGCATCCCTGGAGAAAATGAATAGGTGACATTTTGAATCAAGACCCTTCTTCAGACTGAGTCAGGGGAGAGAGAAACTGGAGATATGAAGAGGTGCAAAGAGCAAATGAATGAAATGTATGCAAAGAACAAATCAAAGCCAGCAAAGATGATCAAGCCCACAATGGTCCATTGTTGGCTGTGGAGAAGGTGATAATGAGTGAAATTAGTAGGATAACGAGGATGACAGTGAAATTAGTAGGACAACTAGGATCGAAGAGGTACTGTGGGAGAGAGAATATGCAAGGGTTACTTGGTTAGATAAATCAATATTCATGCCGCTGAGTTGTAAGCTGCCCAAGCAAAATATGAGGTGCTGTTCCTCCAACTTGTATTTGGCTTACTAAAATCTATGCAGACATACCCTCATCGATCACAATCGTCATCTCAGCAAAAAAAACTCAATCAAAGTAGTAAGATGTGACCTCGAAGTGGGAGTAAACACAGAATAATCTTCTCCAATGTACAGTAATGAGATGGATGAAATTTAGAAGTACTTGAATTACATTTTGATTTCAGACAAATTTTAGGGAAGCAACACCCCAGCCCTCATTTGGGGCTTGTGTTTGAGATTTTTGGGAAATCAGTTGTAAGGTTTCATCAAATGCAATTGTTTCTTTAGATGCCTTTTATCTTGATTGTTTTCCAACATTTCCCAGTCTACCATATTTTAGCTTATTTTTGCTTTGCATTTTTTTTTTTTTCTTGAGTAACCTTGGAATTTACTCCCATGATATTGAGGAGAAGTTGCAAATTCTCCACATTTTCCCATACATTTTGATGCATTTTGCAATGGAGTGCTTTCTGGATTTCACTTTGTATACCTGCAAAATTGATAATTGCTAAATTAAAAATGTTCAGTGCAGTCTATTCTTTCATTGATTATGAAAAGTTTTAGTGTTGTGCATCTTTCACTAGCTTCAGGTCTGGTAAAATCTCTACCCTGAGCACTGAGAAAGTAAAAGCTAATGTTTTCTTCGATAATGCTGGTGGAGCTGTTAACTTCGGCATGATTATAAGGGGAAAAAAGCTGCTGCCTTATCCTATGCATTATTTCTGATGGGGAAACTGATTTTATTTGGCATCAATGTTTTAAAAAAAAATTACCATTTTGTTGATACTTTTAACATTAATGGCTGATTAAGTAAGACTTTTTGATTGGACATCCAATTTTAGTATTAAAAAAGGATTTATAGATGGCTTAATCATCCATTAAAATGAATCCAAGCTACTTTCTCATGTAACATTTGTTCATTGGATATGGGTTCAAAGCACTGGAGTAGATTAAATGGATAAGAATAGCAGATGTCATTTCCTAAAGGACATCAATGAAGTGAAACAGTAAAGTTTTATGGTGGTGCTGTTAGACCATTTAATTGCGATTTAATCTTTTGAATTTTAATTCTTAATCTTAAATGTAGCATTGTTTGACCATGAATTCAAGCTGATATGCCCACATTGCAAGTCCAGATCACTGGATTCTCATACAGTTACTTCACTGTGTTGCCTGATTCCATCTAATTCCACCTCTACATTGCTGTCTGAATTTTAAACAAAAATGCTTGGCTGATCATAACCTTCAGCTGTATATTTTAAAGCATGTTATATGATTTGCTGGTGTGCTTGATTTCTTATTAGACAATAGGAAAATCCTCAATTCTATGCTGCTTGGCAATAAATGGCTGTCAGCATTGGTTTCAAATAACTCTTGGCTGTCCAAAACAAGGTTATTCTGCTTTATCATTTGGGGGATTCATAAAATATGTTATAATGTTTGTTCTTTCATTCAATAATTTACATTATCCACTTTGAATTCTTGTATGCATTTTAATTTGATTTTTCTCAAAGCTAGAAGCAAATAGAAGAGGCTAATCAGGTTTGATTTTGGAAAAAATCGTGGTGAGAATTAGTTTGAAGAGCAATATTTTTGTTCCTGAATCTTGTCTGCTTGTCTAAACTTGGCCACATAACCCAAGCTACTGGTAAAAAGCAGAATTGGGACTAGACTTGTCATTGGCCAGTCCTGAAATGCAACATATTCTCATGAAGTAATGGCCTAGAAATTTGCTGTATTTGTATCGTGATTTTGTAGGTTAAAGTGCATTGTAAGACGTGCAATATGTAAAGAGCATAACTTTCAAGCACGCTCCCATGCCTGCCTGCTTCAGAGATATTACATGTATGAATCTCTGCCTGCTTCATTGTTCATAAATGTCCAACTGGCACTGCAACTTAAGATGCCAGTGTGCTAGGTGCAGGACTGCCCAAATTTGGATGTTTAAACTAATTTGTTTATCAGTAAGCTGCAGCAAAGCAGCAGCCACAGTGGCAATCAGGAAGCGGCCCATCACCCAACCAGGAGGTAAACGAAGGGTTGCTTATCGAGATATGGACCACCTTGGAAGTTACGGTTAACATAAGTGTAATCATTTTTCAGTACCGCTCATAACTTGATACTGTTGCTGACCGTTCCAATAAGGGGAAATACTCTGCAAAATGACATGCCGTTCCCATGCAGTTTCAATTTGATTTTAGTTTTGGCGCTGAATCAAACCTAGTTCGTCTATTTAGAGTACTTTTAGAACCAGTAACAGGATGTCCTGATGTTTTACTTCCTGTACAAATGGTGTCAGTCTCTGGATGAAGGAACATATTGTGAAATCTTGCTCTGTAAAAGATGATGAACACACTTTACTTTCAGTTTCCATTAGATGTCTAATTCAACTAGCCACATTTCATGTCTAATTGCAGGTTATTTTTTTGTTTGATGGAACTGTCATTCATGACATGTCTCTCGTGATACTTCTGTTGCAAGACTTTTTAAAGTATTGTGATATGGGTTGGGAGTAGTAATAGATAAAAGGTTTTTTATTCTCTTTCCATTTAGTGTTTTTTGGGAAATGCTCATTAATGTTTTTTTTTTAATTGCTTCTATTATTGGCCATAAACTTTTCATCCTTGTATGATTGTCATACAACATAAATTTGATATGACTTCTGCAATCATTCTCATATTTTATACATTGATTTTTGCCTATCTTGTTCCTGAGCTGAAGCTGGCCGGCTTCGGAGCATGGAGAGCTGTGATGGCGCACTGCTGCGACCCGACTCCGGTGGATGGTGACACCGGGAGCTTGCGGGTCCCCGGTGGGAGACCTCTTCGCGTAGCACCAGCAACGGCAACTTCTCCCACCCGAATTGCGGGGTTGAAAGTGACCTGGAGCGGGGCCTTACATTGCCCGGCACGGCTTAAACAGCCGCGGAATTTGCTAGCGCCCGCCGGGGGCTCCAACATCAAGACCCGGAGCATGGCCTTGCATCGCCCGGCGCGGATTAAATGGTCGCGGACTTGCTAGCGCCCACCGGGGGCTTTGACATCGGGAGAAGAATGGAGAGCAGGGGAGAGACAAGACTTTGCCTTCCAGCACATTGAGGAGCAGATTCACTGTGATGGATGTTTGTGTAAATTGTGTTGGTGTGTGTCTTGGTTCTTTTCTTGTATGACTGCAGAAACCAAATAAATGGTATTGTATTGTATTGAAATCCAGTTGACATTAAGTAGCTGCAATGGTAGCCGCTAAGACTTGAACCAAGAATTGAGGCACCAACTAAATTTTGCAGAAACATGTACTGCTTATGTATATGATAGAGGTAAAATGATTTGGTTTTACCAGTGGTGAATCATTTGACAGAAGCAAATACATAACATGTGGTTAAAACTACTTAATGTAAAACAAAATGGTATAATTGTTGCTGTCATCTTCATGGTTTTGAATATGCAGGTAATGGCTTTTGGTTAGTGGATGAAGAGTAGAATGATTGTTGAAAGAATGTGTCGAGGAACACGGCAGTAACTTATGTCATATGATCCTTTTCACCTAGATTAGAAAACTGACTATTTGAAGAATTAAGTACTTTCACCAAGCGCTGGCTCCATAGTTGAATGAGTTAGCATGCGTGTCGCATGGAAAAATGGAAGAGCTGATCTTTGGAGTCAAATTCTTACCACCATTTTGTTTCTTTTCCTGCTTTCAGGATGTAGTGATTTTGTCTGAATAAGCTTGCAAGTGTACTTTGAACTCTGGGTCTAAACAAGTAAACTCTTGTACCTTTGTATGGGGGTAGTTTTACCATTTTGTACTTAAAATGGAGACACAAGAACTACAGATGCTGATTTACAATTGGCATTTGTCTAGAGGACTAACAGCCCAAAATGGTGCTTTTCTGGGCCACGGATGTATTGAGGCCACTTTCTGTTGTATCATAGAAGGACCAGTCAAACAATAATTATAGAAGTTCTCTAGCAGGTTAGGATTGTTGCAGAAAGCAACAACTAGCCACCTCAACAATCTTGACTTTGAAACTGCATTTTCCATTGTAAATTTTAAATTACTTATTTTCCAAGCCTTGACTGGAAAGTGAAATTCATTTTGTTTTTCTTTCTCTGGTTGATTAAAGGGAGTTATGCAGAGCTTAAACAAGGAATTGGAGGAAGCATTTGTTTCTATTCCATTGTATTTTGTAAATGCTATTTTATTAGAATTCTTGATGTGGTACCCTGCATAGCAAAATGCATTATGGCAGGCTGCATTACCATGCAGCTGCATAAAATGCAACACCCAGGCTTTCACCTCTTCTCTTTCACCTGGGGGGTCCAACATTTTTTCTTCCACATGATCAGCAATTTGCTTGCACTTTTCCCATTCTAGTGCACTGCATGCAGCCTCCTGGAGAAAACAAACATCAGTGGATGATTACTTCACAAAACAATTGGGTTCCGTCTGCAGGAGTCCCCCTCTCTGAGTTGCTTTAATTCTGCGACTTTGTGCAACCCATTCCCGCACTGACTCATCTTTATGGCCCATCTTTATACACCATTGCAAAAAGGTTAATACAATTTGAGGAGCAAAACATTCAAGACATGTTCCAGTCTTCCAGACTATCATATGACCCATTAAAGCTTAATGTATATTTTATGGTCTCTGCTTGTATTTCACACTAATCAGTTTGTACACCTTCAGGATTATTACAGTGTTGGTGATGTTGCACCTTTAGATTCCGACAGCCTCTCCATTATATTGTATTAACACCTTTACAGAGTGTCTTCCTCTAAAGAGAACTTTAAGTTTTAGGCTGAATTAGGCCACGAGAGCACAAAACACAAAGTAATGGAATGTCAGATCAACTACGTGATGAAAATAGTTGGATGGCTGAAACTGGCTGCGCAGGAGCTTTTTTGTGTGGTGTTTTTTCTTTTGTTGACCTGTTACCTGGACCAAGAAGAAAATCTTGCAGGAGATGTCAAAAATAACCTGGTTAGCTCTCTATTCCCAGTTTTATTGCCTATAGTAACTTTCCCCCATAGACTAGAGTTTAAAATTGCTGTAAGTCAATGGGGCTAAGACAACCCAAAATAGTTTGTGCCCTCAACTCGTTCTGTTACCAAATAAACAGTCTTCACCATAACTTAACTGGATGTTTCTGTTTCTGAAGAGTTTGGCCACATTGCAAAATTTGTAAAGCTCGTCAGCACAAAAGCTAAAGTATTATCAGGGCATATCAGGAGGTGACTGTTAAATGGCCTACTTAACCAATGTCGATTTTAAATATAGGCAAGCTTGTCTTATTGCCCACATCCTTTAACGTTGGGACTTTTTTTGTGGTTTGTGTACTTATTTGCTCTCATAACCAATTCTGAAATACTGAGCAAGAAATTATGAAATTTAATGTTGTGTTGAAAATGCATGTGAATAGAAATACTATTAATTATAATAGTTATGCATTTTATAGAAAGTTTTGTTCCACTTTCTGGTAAATTGTGGGGATCACTTTAAAATGTTCCCAGAGCTTTTTGGGGTATAGAGGGGAAAGGAAACAACTGTTTAAAGGTGTTTATTTTAGACCCCCCCCAAAAAAAATGTTCAAGGCCTATAATTTGTGTTCCACAGATAATTTTGTGATGCTCAGTACCTCAAGGAAGGCTTAGTATCTGTAAATATTTCTGCATGTGGAAAGAGTTTATTTGGTGTCTTTGCCTTAATGTCATTTAATACGTTTTGCCCATAATCTAACACACTCTTTGTTCAGTGACTCACCTGAACCATTCAGATAATGCAATATTTAAGGAATGTGACTTGAGATTGGGTGAAAGGTGCTGGGACTAGGAACAGTCTGCTCATCGAGTACCCTTGAGTATATAATTGCTGTGGTGAAAGGCTTGAACCTGCTGGTGGAAAATTGCATTTTGTTCATAATTTAATTTTTGTGGGTGTGGATATAGAAAGCTGTGAGTGATGCTGTAAGGCCAGTTATCATGGACTACTGCAGTCCAAGTGAAAATACTCCAGTGCTGTAGAGCAGGGACTTCAATGATGAAGGAATTGTGTTATTTTTCCAAGTTGATAGAGGAAACTAGGCAGTGGCGTTCCCATGCCAATGTCCTCATAGGTGGAGGTAAGAGTGCTCTTGTCAGGAACTGTGGTGCATTTTGTGAATGGCACACTGCGGTCTCTGCACCAGTCGAGGGGGGAATAAATAATTTGGTGTGCCAGTAATATGTGGTTCTAATTTCCTCCGGGAGGCTGAGTTACCTGTTTTTGAGAAATTGCTTTTGCTAGCGACGGGAATGATATTCCAATGCAATGAGTCCCGCCATTCCGGGAATTAACCTTGGTTCTTGGTTACTTGGTCCTCCAAAATATTCCAACTGGAATTTAAACTGGAGGTGGTGAAGGGAGGGATTAAGCCAGAAATGGTATAAAGAACACACATTATACAATTTGACAATGTGGGTAATGGAAAGGCTTTAGGGTGTCAGGAGATGAATCTCACATCTGTCCTGTTCAAAATTGGAAGGGGTACAATTATAATAGGTTTTCAAATCTGATATTTCTATGGCGATTTGTGAGGATAGACTTTACAGTTTAACTGTACAAATGCATTAATCACATGGGATTATGGGTTTAGAAAGGTGGTAACAGTTGCTAGGTACAGGATTCTTGGTTATTTCAGTTCATTTGTGCCAAGTGGACTTCTGACTCTCTTTGATCCAGAAAAGGTATTAGGTTTTAAGCCCTGATCATTTGCTCATTGTCTGAATTATCCTTTCAGTGTTTTACTTATTTCATGTGCAAATGAAGATTGGAATATTATACTTTTACTCTGGCAGGCTTTGAGAATAAGGCTACTTGAGGTACAAACAAAGCATTGTGCAATTGAAGATGGCCTACAATTTGCAGTAAAGCTAAAACGGATGAAGTCTCCAGCATTTCATTTGTTTGAGATTTACATTTGAATGTGACACTCTATTTCTTGACGTGTGCAGAAATTGGTTTCAATTTGAGGTGGTATGTTTAGCGAGGAGTAACGAGACCACATACTTCATGAAATGTAATAATGAGTTACGACGAGTACACATGCAAACCATAAAAGTAACAAAGCAGATAATTGGGTCTTTGTCAAAAAAACTTGAAGCTTAACATAAAGAACTGTAGTTAAAATGCATTGGAGTGCAATGGGCACTTACAATTTCCATGCAAATGGCATAAAAGGCATTGCAGGTGCAAAAATAACGTTCTCTGGAATAGTAACTGGGCTGTGGTTTTATATATTGAGAAGAATATAAACAAAATGAAATCTCCAAGTGAAATGTGCAAGAAGTAACTTGGCAGTTCTTCAATGCAGAATGCAACTGATAGCAGAGAGGTGCAGCAATTGTTTTGCATTTGGAGGGTAAAACCAGAATTGGAAGCAATGCCCATTAAAATAAAATGGCAAATTTGGCCAGAACCCTTCATCCAGAGTCATTAGTATATGGAGTTTACCACCATGAAGAAATAAGGCAAATGCAAACGATGCATGTTGATCAATACTAGAGCTAGAAATGGGACGGGTTTAGTGGTTGTAGAAACGAAGAACTACAGATGCTGGCTAATACACACGTACCCAGTGCTGGAGTAACTCAGCAGGTCAGGTAGCATTTCTGGAAGAAGGGTCTTGACCCAAAACATCACCTATCCATGTTCTCCAGAAATACTGCCTGACCTACTGAGTTACCCCAGCACTTTGTGTCCTTGTGTTTAGTGCAACTCTTATCTGGGTCTGATCTGAGCATTATAATGAACTTGTGCTTAGGATGTGTTCGCTTGCTATTAAGCTCCATTGTACCAGATTCTCAAGACATGACTTTCATGAGAATACGTTTCCAAGTACCTTGGTGTCCATTTCTTGCAGTGGCTTATACGATGAACTATGCTGGGATCTGATTTTTTGCAGGGAGCTGCAAAGGCGTCTGCATGGGACAAGGGAAGTAGTGGAAAAGGGGAAATTGGAAAGGATCAAATCGACAGTAAGTGGGATGAACCTGAGAATTAGGGAACAATGGTAATTAGTTGATTTGAACAGAACAGCCAAGGGTTGGCGTCAATATTATGGTCTTTGATTTGCTATTCTCTTTAAATCCATTTCTAAGCTTTGTGTTAGCTAGAATGGGCTAACCGTTGTGTATGCCATTTGGCCCATATCCAGTGATCTTTGTGTACCAACAAGTCTCATCATAGAAGTCATGGCATCTGTTTTGCCCTATGGTCATCTGCTTCGATCTGTAGTTGCTTCTCCAATTATCAATTGAAGGGTGTGAGGTAGAGTTTTGTAGTTAATGCTGATGTGTATTTCTGATGTATACAATTCTTTGCTTTCTGTAGTATGTGTCTATAATGGCCTGGATTTGGCAGCTGTATTTTCTGGGGGATAATCTGATAATTGGCCTTAGCTGAACCATTTTTTTTTTTTTTTTTTTTTTGATTGAATATTTCTGAATGTGACTTAGTTATATTGTTTTCTGTTATTCTGAATCTGGTTTGGTATGGAAACAATAGCTTTAACTCTGAGCAGCCAATTGTGGAAACAAGGCCTTGTTTCTTCCTCCCTCTTTTCATCAGAATGTTTTCCCATTAAAAAAAGAATTGTACATTTTCAACTATAATATGGAATGTTCAAGATGTACAGTTATATAAAAATGACATCATAAACTATTAGTAAATGCAAGTTTGGTTCGGTTCTTGGTTTGATAGCTCTGGAACCTTCCGAAATGCAGTATTAAAAGGTTTTCTCGTGTCATTGTGTACACTACAACTATTAGATCTCACAAAACACTAAGGGGGGGAAAACACTTACTTTTCATCAGGTGTTTTCTAGCTTCATTGCTATCTTATTACAAAGTACACAAAAAGACTTAATGGGAGCGGAAATTGCTATGTAAAAGATGGTCTAAAGTAACTGGTATTGCAGTCATTTCCCTTAATCCAAGGATTGAACTTCTAGATTTTGATGTCCTTAATGGTAGTTAAAATGTGCAATTCTATGCAACAGCTCCAAGAGCTTGTTTATTAATCTACTCCAAGCGAAATTGTATCGATCACTTGACTTAAAGAAGCAGGCTAACCGGCTTAACATTTATTCTTTGTACTTTCAGCAGTCATGTTTTTTTTTTTGTTTTTTTTGCAATCATAACAATCTTCTAATGATTTTTGAAATATTTAATTTTCATTCCTTGCTAAGATTTGTATGAAGCATGCATTGATGTACAAGTGTAGTAGTAAAAAGCTGGCATTCCATTCTGTCAAAAATACCTCTCTGCAGCCACATAAATGGGACTTGCTGTTCATTACATTTACATTTGCCCAACCTTGCCCTGTATTTCTGGTAGAATTTTTTGTAATTAGGAATAATGCTGGCGATATGAGTGTATAGTCCATGAAACTGCATCTCTTATCCGGCAGATTGAGATTCTATAATAATGGCAACTGTCTCTGTTCTAACTACCTCTAAATGCAGCTGGTGCTAAAATTTCATCTGAGGTATAACCATTGCTTGAAAAAATGTTGATTTTTGGTGTTTTGGATGTGTTCAAACTTGACAAACAGCTTACATTTTTTTTAAATTTCATACAAATTTGTGCTGGCCTTGACGATGTCTCTGGGTTATTACAGAAAAATACAAATCATTGTTAATTAAGCAAATTAATGTTAATAATTAAGTTTGAATATATATTAGCTATAACCTGTTCGGAGTATTTCAATATCCCCTCTTTACAACTATAGTAATGATAATGTTGAGTTTGTTGCATCTACTGCAAGTACCAGTACTAAACAATGAAAATAGTTTTGAAATAGTAATTGAATCCAGCGCTTTGCTCTCGTGTGGTAATGGAGACTGTTTTTCAAAAAGCATAATTTAGTTTAAATACTTTTTTCCTTTATACAATTAATGAAACTACTTTGTGTTTGCAGACTCCTAGCACTTGGCATGAGATGGGTCTGAAAAGGAAGAATTCTCACAAACGTTCTGCATCGTGGGGCAGTGCAGATCAGCTGAAAGAGGCAAGTCATGTGCTAGTGTGAATGCTGTTATACCTGTGGGGATCCTGGTTAAATGACTTTGGTCACCTGGTTGCACACTGTGCAACACTTGGCCATACCAGCTCGAGTTAGAAACAAAATATATTTGAAAATTGAAAATGTTGTCAGGTTTGGGAGAAATAACAATAGAATGTGGTTCTTCAGAGCTGTTTTCCCCCTCTCAAAATTTGTGCTGTGGAGGGCAAATAACCACTACAAAAATGGGAATAATAATAATGGTATAATAATGCTCTCTTGTATTATCCCTTGATCTCACACTAACTGGAAAAACAAGAAAATTATATAAATAACCAGTCACCCAACTTTCTATGATAGGAATTAACTTATGGAAAGCATCAAATTTGGCACAAAACAAGTTACCTTTGTGATGCTAAACCCATTCTTTTGTGATAGATTAAAAATGATATTAAAAATGTTTCCTCTTAGTGACTAACTTTGAAGATAACTTTTTTTTTACTGGCAATGACTGTACTTTCAAAATATATAGTAAAGCACTTTGGAATGTTTGAGTTGAGGAAAGATGAGGCTGCAGATGTTTCGCAGGTTGGAGCCAACATGCTCTGTTGGGAATTTTCTGCTTGTGATGTAATATGGAAGATGGTCAACATCTTCTGAAATGAAATTATCTTAAAGTAAAGCAAAGTAATATTTAGATTGGTAAATTATTGAATAAATTATTGCATATATTCTGATTGTGCACTAAACGCTTTGGAGTTTTGTCATTGTTGTTATTGATGCACAGCTATTGGGAATCCAGATTCTTAAAATCTGAAGGTCCAAATGGCCAATACTTGCATTTTTTTTAAATTTCCAATTCCTTCCACTCG
This sequence comes from Leucoraja erinaceus, assembly GCF_028641065.1. NCBI lineage: Eukaryota > Metazoa > Chordata > Chondrichthyes > Rajiformes > Rajidae > Leucoraja > Leucoraja erinaceus. Next base: position 22,903,667 of record NC_073403.1, read on the forward strand.
CAGACAGCAATGTACCTTAATCTTTGAGGTCTGGTGATGGGAGTGGAAATGTATTTGACTAGCATGCAAATTAAAATCAAAGCCTTGACCTTGCAATGCCAGCCTGGTTTTTGATCCATCTTATTGTGGGCTCTAGCTCCAGTTTAGAAGCTGGAGCCTGTAATTGGCACTGAGGCTTCAACGCAGTGTAGAGGAACTGCTCACAGTTGAGTGCCAACTTTCATCTGAAACTTGTCTGCCCTCTTGGTTAGAAACAAGATATTCATAACACTATTTGAAAATGATTATGGGAATTCCATGGTGTGGGATTCCAGATTTTATCCACAATCAGAATGCTGTTATCTGGTCACTTGTGGTGGCTTGTGAGAATGTGATTCCTCTACCACATTTCTACAGCAAATATCTTTCAGAAGTACTTCAATGCACTTTGATGGTTTATAAACTCTTGAACCATATAAAATGCAATGTACATGGAATGCAGCAAATTTCCACTGATTTTTAATTTTTAGCTTCAACTGAAAACATTTGTGGTTATTTTGTTATTGTTATGAACAAGGACAAACTATAGTGAGCGATAAGATTGGTTAAGCTCTTATTAAAACCCTTTGTGGTCGCCCTGCTGCTTGCAATTATAATTCCAATGTTAAAAACTTGTTTGGAAACCTTGTTGGAGGGAAGATCAAGTGGGATTCCCGAGGGCAAATTGAAAGGGGTCAATTTGTTTTTAAACATTTCAAGCTGGTTCATTGTATTTGCACGACAGCATGTTCCCTATTCTGCATTGTCATCACCCTTCAATCCAGTTTATCATCTGTCATAAATACAAAAGTTTCAATGACATTTGTTTTTGTACGTTTTGAATATGCGTCAACAAAAAAATTAATATTGAGTTCCTGTTAGCCATTACCTTTTGAAATGTTTTGCCACATACAAGCCAAGCTTTAAAAAGTGAAAAGTTAAGCTTGAATGTCTTATAGAACATGGTATTTTAAAGTAGAATTTCAATGTTGTTATATATCACCATGTTGTTAAACTTGTCAAAATTGCCCAGATTGTGCAGTCTAACCAGTAAATTTGGCTAAAGTATGTTCCAATATAATCACATAATTGCTTCAACATACTACAGCTGTGAAATCCATAGCAGCTTGTTGACTTTCATAATACAAGCAAAGAATGACATCACTTCTCCCTCCTCCTTTTCCTGCTTCCATCCAAGGACCCCAGCTGTTCTTCTAGGTGTGACAGGTTAATGTGCACCTCCTTTAACCTTGTATACTGCATTTGGTATTCATGATATTGCCTACTGTACGTTGAATTCTCCAATTTTAGGCTACCTCTAACACCAACCCCCTCCCGCCCCTTTAGAAGAACAGTATGACCCAAACTGGAGAACCAATTTTAAGGCATATTATTGGTCGCATGTCTATGGAGACTCTGAATCACACCTGGATTCCCACCTATATCTCTTCCTCCCCACCCCCACTACATTTTTTCTGGCTTCACAATTTTCAACTCTTCAAACTGTCTTTCTTGCACCTTCTGACCTTTGTTCCAACCATCTGCCTGTCAAACCCCCCTTGCATGTGTTCACCTATTAACCTGCCATGCTTTGTCCTAATTTTCCTCTCCCAAGTCTCCCAATTGTGTCTCGGTTCCTGTATACCAATACGATTATAACTGGTCCTCTATCTTAATTCCTTTTTTCCTTGAATGTATTCCTTAGTTCCATTTAATATTCAAAATGGATTTGTTTTCTGTTTTGAATATATTCAGCAGGTGAGTGTCCACACAAAGTAAGAAATTAAGAATTTTAATATTTTCCTTTGTGTCATCTCACCAGATTGCAAAGCTCAGACAGCAACTCCAGCGCACCAAACTCACCAAGCAGCACGGCAGAGACAAAGAACGACAGTCGCCACTGCACGGAGATCATACTGCCATGGGTTTAGTACAGCAAGTAAGATGCAATTCCTTGTCAAATGGACTTTGACTGTATGATAGTGATTTAGAGTTTAACTAAGTTTTATTTAAATCTACTGTAACCTAGATCAATCTCCATAGACAAGGGACCAATTGTATGCCTTAAATATGGTTTTCCAGTTTGAATCGTACTGATTTGCAAACATCTTAAAAATGTGTATTGGGGGGAACAAAGCATTCTGCCAGTTTTAATTGTCTGATCTTGGTCTTGAATATTGATTACTGAAATACAGGAGATCTTTAGTTTGCTTTTCAGAAAAATATATATACAAGCATTGCATAAGGGAGAAGTGTATTGAAGACCCCATTTCTATTTACTATTTACCTACTGTAATCTTTAGAAATGTTTCCACATCAATCAGTCCACATAATTCCAGCAATATTTTGCCTTTTTGTGGTTTATTTAATGATATTTATATGATATACTCTTGTATTCAGGACTATTTTGAGTATCTCAACATAGTTGTGAATCATTTAGATTATGGAGCTATGATTAAACACAGGTTTATCCTGTGAGAATTTTTTCGAAAGTTCAAATTTGTCTATAAGTAAGTTAATAATGCCTGCAAATAAGTTAATTATTCTATTGGTGTGTGCTCTTTAAAACTGTAAACATTTATTTTTTCATTGAATTTTTGTTGTTTTTAATTACATTACATTGATCTTCAAAAGGGAACTTCCAAGTTTGTACCGATTTTGCCAGCAAACCTTGCAATCACAAAGTTAATTCCACGACTTAGGAACAGCTTGGAAGCAATAAATCAAGAAATTGAAGGGATGTTTATAAAAGAACCTGGAGATAAAGAGTTACTGAGGGTATGTATATTTAAACTATCGCTTGAATGGTTTGTTTATAGGCAACTCCTGTGTTCCAGCTGCTTGAATAATTACTCCTCACAGAAAGTGTAAATCACTTTTTCATTTTGTGCTGCTTGACCCATGTGCAGGTCATGGAAAATTCCAATACAGGCAGACCCTTTTGTAGGGATCCAATCCCTTGCCCCCCTCAGCCCCATAATGTAGTGTTGCCGATACATCCAATTGCACACGTTATTGAATATGGGGCATGGTGATTTTAGAAGTTGGCTTCAAATGAGTTGCGTAGTGATAGTAGGATAGTAGTTTACAAATACACAGATTAGATGTTAAAAGTCCAAAGTGACAAATATCAATTTACTCCCGATGGTGATGGGAGCCTTCTGCACTCACCTACGCTCCTCCGATGTTGAGAAAGGCTAGGCAGACATGTCATTGGATTATCAAGTGGGCACCTACTTTCATTGACATTTCGCTGATTGAACCCACAACGTCTCCAGTAGGCTCAGCGGTGCATTCTGGCATCCCAGAACCACCCCCCTCTGCATCTGTCTAGTTGGTTATTTGGGAGACCAAATGGGGTCTTTCCTCTTCAGCCAGAACCACTGGCTACTCCGCTCTGCCACCCGTGATGTTTCTTTGATGGCCTGGCGTAGGGCTTGTCCGCTGATCCCCAGGTCCTTCATCAGTCTTAAGGTAGATGTTGCCACGAATCCTCGACATCCAACTTCTACCGGGCAGATCTTAGTTCTCCAGCCCCGCTGTTCTGCCTCCGCTGCAAGCTCTGTAATATCGCAGTTTCTTTCTTTCGAAGGCTTCCTGCACAGCATCCTCCCAAGGGGCTGTGAGCTCCACAAAATACACCATGCGCTGAGAGTTTGACCAGAGCACAAGATCAGGCCTCAAGTTGGTGATGGCTATCTCTGATGGAACTGTAAGCCATTGGTCCACGTCCACCAGCATCTGCCAATCCCGGGCTGCCTCCAGCTGTCCAAACCTGGTCCTTGGTGGAATTTTCCATTGCCTTTGTAGTAGGAAAGTAGTAGCTCAAACGTTCAATGTATTAAGTGTTCAAGAAGGAACTGCAGATGCTGGAAGATCGAAGGTACACAAAAATGCTGGAGAAACTCAGCGGGTGCAGCATGAGCAAAGGAAATGGGTGACGTTTCGGGCCGAAACCCTTCTTCAGACTGATGGGGGGGTGGGGTGGAGATGGAAGGAAAAGGGGAAGAGGAGGAGGGCAGGGGGATGGGAGGAGACAGCTCGAGGGTTAAGGAAGGGGAGGAGACCGCAAGGGCTAGCAAAATTGGGAGAAATCAATGTTCATGCCATCTGGACGCAAGCAACCCAGGCGGAATATGAGGTGCTGTTCCTCCAATTCAATGTATTAATCCGTTCAATGTATTAATCCTGTTAGAAGTCTATAGTGAATGTGTGAGAATTTATTGCAGAATTATATTGGGGAATTATGTGTGGGAAATATCACATCCTTGTCCATGCTAGCATTCCCCATGATTAATGGTCTCAAATCCAAGTGAACAGCCTCATCTGATTGTAATTTTAATTCATCTTGGTTCCTGCTTTTTGATATTCAAGGTTTTGAGTTCCACTGTATCTTGAGCGCACGTAATAGCAATTCAATTCATTGCCATAAAGAAATGTGTAGGAATTATAGAATTCATCCTTGTCAGGGATAGTAGTTATTACAATAGTGATTAAGCTGCCAAAATACCTTTTGTTAGCTGTGAAACACTTTCTGTTCTTGGACATGTTTTCAAAGATTGAATGGCACTATTAAAATTAATTCAATTGCCAATGAAATTCACTTATTCAAGTTGACAGTTGACCTTTGTGAAATAGGTGAAGCTGAGAATTATCTTTTGTGCACTTTGCAATGTTTTATAACTGAAGTATCGGCAACAGATAATGCACACAATCTAATAAACTAGTTTGATAAGTGGTTAGTTAAATTATTTCTGAAGTATTTTAAGGAGAGAATATTGCCTTTGGCACTGTCCTTGTGGTCATCCACTCCAATGCCAGATATCAGGTGAAGTTTGATAACACCCAATACGTTACTGTCTTATTAAAATTATGTGAGAAATCGTTTGGAATCTTCTTTTGGGGGGGGGGGGGGGGGGGGGGGGGGGAGATTGGGTAATTCCGCTGGTTCCTTCAGTGGGGGAGAAAAAACATTTTATTGTGCGGGTCTTGTGGCTGTGCAGATGTGTTATCACCATGTGGTTTGTTTCGGTGGCTTTAATTTCAAAGGTGAATTTTCGCAACATGTGAACCCAGGGGCTTGTGATATGATTAAAATACAGTGTGGTATACTATCTGTGTATTTGAAGTTTAATATTTTCAATCAGCACTTATCTGTGAAATAGTGGTTAATATGTTTTATTTGTTTGCTGTGATTTGGACTTTTCGCGTCACTTTATCCTCTTTCCTGTTCCTACTTTGTAGATTATGGATGCACCGGATGGGCACAGGGCACCCTTCCCTTCCCAGAGTTCCAGCAGCATTTCTCAGAGTGACCTTTCTCCTGTACCTCTTGAACAGACCAGTGGCCATAGCAGTCCCTCTCCATATCCATCCCCATCCCCATCTCCTTCATACCCAAATGGAATCCAGGAAGAGGGACCTTGTATCATTGAAGATGTGGCATTTTTCATTCAAGATAAAGGTAAGACCATGATGGATACATAATGTTACAATATATAGATCAAATGTTTTCTGACATAAAAATGAGTGGTTTTGTACAAAGCTCTATTGTAATACAGACCAAGATTGTCTGAAGAAGGGTCTCAACCCGAAACATCGCCTATTCCTTTGCTCCATAGATGCTGCCTCACCCGCTGAGTTTCTCCAGCTTTTTTGTCTACTTTTGATTTTTCCAGCATCTGCAGTTCTTTCTTAAGCTTGGATAATGAATTGATTCTCTTTTTTACAAATATTCATGGCGATTTTGTCTGCAACTCAAGATACAATCATGCTCTGCTAACCATAGCTCCATAATGTTGCAATGAATGACATTAAAAGCACAATACTGATAAAGAACAATTACTAAAAGTGTGGAGAGATGTCAAGTCCATGTATTTGTATAGCACATTTAAAAACAGCTCGCGTTGACCAAAGTGCTGTACATCAGTTATTAATGTGCTACATACAATGGTACACTGACTTAACAATACATACATAAACTGTTTACAGCGCCCCCTCAGAGGGCCTCAAAAACGCTAGGGAGTAGAAATAGGTTATGAGCCTCGATTTAAAGGAGTCGATGGAGGGGACAGTTCTGATGAGGAGAGGGATGCTGTTCCACAGTCTAGGTGCTGCAACCGCAAAAGCACGGTCACCTCTGAGCTTAAACCTAGACCGGGGGATAGTCAGTAGCCCCAAGTTGCCCGACCTGAGGGACCTGGAGGTAGAATGGTGGGTTAGACGATTTTGATATATGGGGGGGGGGGGGGGGGGGGGGGGGGGGGGCGCAAGCCTGTTAAGGGCTTTGTAAATGAATAAGAGGAGCTTGAAGTTGATTCTGTACCGTACTGGGAGCCAGTGGAGCGAGGCCAGAATCGGGGTGATGTGGTCCCTTTTACGGGTACCCATCAGAAGTCTCGCTGCTGCGTTTTGAACCAATTGCAGGCGAGACGTATGATTGGCTGATGCCAGTGTATAGGGAGTTGCAGTAATCATGGCGGGAGGAGATGAATGTGTGGATGATTTTTTTTCAAGGTTGTCGAATTGGAGGAATGGTTTGATTTTAGCGGTGGTACAAAGCTGGAAGAAACTAGCTTTTACCACAGAGTTGACTTGCTTGTCAAACTTAAATGCGGAGTCAAATATCACGCCATGGTTATTGACGTGCGATTTGACTAAGGAGGTTAGGCTTCCAAGGCTGCCTGTTATCGTTTTGATGGAGTCGGACGGGCCGAGTAGGATGACCTCAGACTTGCTCTCGTATAGTTGGAGGAAGTTCTGTGCCCTCCAACATTTTATGTCCTCGAGCAGTGCATGAGGCTGTTTAAATTTGACCGATTGTTGGGTTTCAGGGGGAGATAGAGCTGTGTGTCATCTGCATAACAGTGAAAGAAATGCCATGCCTTTGAATGACTTGGCCGAGGGGGAGCATGTACAGAGAGAAGAGAATGGGGTCTAGGATGGAGTCTTGTGGTACCCCACAGAAAAGGCTAGCTGGGGAAGAGAAATAATTGCCTATATTGGTAGGGAAACTCCTATTTCTGAGGTAGGAAATGGCCAGCTCGGGGCAGTGTCATCAACACCAACCCCGTACCGGAAACTGTCAATTAGGATGGCGTGGTCCACTGTATCAAATGCTGTGCTGAGGTTGAGAAGGAGCAGGATTGCACAGTCGCCGGAGTCGATGGCGAGAAGCAGGTCGTTGTGTACCTTCAACATGGCAGACTCTGTGCTGTAGTGGGCCCTGAAACCTGATTGGAAACTTTCCAGGATGGTATTTTGATGTAGGTACGGTATTAGTTGATTTATAATCGCCTTTTCAAGGACTTTTGAGAGGAAAGGCAGTTTGGAAATAGGTCTGTAGTTACTAGGCAAGTTGGGGTCTAGATTGGGTTTTTTCAGGAGGGGCTGGACCACCGCATGCTTGAAACAGGTTGGAACAGTGCCAGTGGCCAGAAAACTGTTGATACAGAGGATGCTGGGACCAGCTATTGCAATGACATCCTTCAGAAGGGTAGTGGGGACAATGTCAAGGGGGCAGGTTTCATAGTGGAGCCAAGCACGGACAGGGAGATGAGATTTTGAGGGACAGGAAGGCAGAGATGCATCAAATATGATTGTGTTATGATATGACAGACGAGCATCAATAATTTCTATATTACAATTTGGGAGACTGGACAATAGCACCAGGTCGAGAGTATGGCCAAGCTTGTGAGTGGGTCCAGTGGTAAGTAGAGTCAGATTGAATGACTCTACCAGGTGCATAAATTCACTCACAAGAGGCTTACTAGGACAGCAGATGTGAATGTTAAAATCACCAAGAATCGAGACCCGGTCGAATTTGGACAAAGCGAGAGATAAGATCAGCAAATTGGGTGATAAAGTCCTTATGCATTTTTGCTGGGCGGTACACAAGAACAGTTAAGAGGGGATAGACTAGACCTACTATAGTTGCACTTCGAAACTGGAGAAATGATCAGCGTTCAGGAGGCGGCAGTTGAAATGTTTCTTAAACACAGTGGCTAGGCCCCCACCGCGTCTGGCGAGCCTGGGCGGGCTGAAAAAGTTACAGTTATCAGGACATAGTTCCACGAGTGGAGCAAGCTTACTTGGATTAAGCCAGGTTTCTGTGACCAGTAAAAAGTCCAACCCACGGGCGGTGAAGAAGTCGTTGAGAATGAAGATTTTGTTCGATAAGGATCTTGTGTTGATCAGGGCCATTTTAGCAGGGACAGCAGGTACGTTGTGGTCCGTTAGCAGCTCCCATGCCAGCGGGCGGAAGTTCAGGGAGACCACGCCGCTGCGTTTCACAGATGGCCTGGCTGGGAGCCCGTGGGCCGACAGACCGGGGACTGAGATGATTGAACGGATAGAGGCATACCTGAGCTTGAGGGACCTCCGATGAATGGAGCAGTAGGGCCGACCAGGTCCGGCTTCGCAGCGCTGGGCGAGGTAGGCTGATGTTGGGTGAGTGTGGACGAGATTCTTCAGCTTTTCCTGAGCACCCGCGTGTTTACTCCGCCTTCTGGCTCAGTTCGTGCGGCGATGACTAAGGCTGGGCCCATGCACCTACCGGGAGTTGAGCGAGGAGCGATCTTTGGAGGAAGTTTTGTCCAGGGCCTTGGATGAAGTCGACAACAGAGGCTCGGATGTTCAGGAGTGTTTGCCGTTCGTAGGCTAAGACTACCTGCAGATCATGCGGATGTCGAGGCGAGCGACGACAGGCAGCCAGACACAATGGTGCGGCCATCAAGGAAAATTAGTTCTGCCGTTCGTAGAGTGAATGTGTATGCATGTCAGACTTTTCAATTTAAAAATATTAGGAAAGCTCTCATATTTAGGTTGTCCATAAATTGAGCATTTGTAACCTGGGGAGAAACTGACAAATTGGACTCTTTGTATTTTTCCATGGCATTTGACAATCTTTATGCTACAAGAGTTAAAGATTGTATGCAAATAATTGTAAAGGTAATTGTGTTGAAGTGTTCTGATCACTAAGATGGCTGTCTCAATGCCTGCAAGGGATCAATCATTTCTGAAATTCCCTTGCAAGTTGCCAAAGTTTCTCTGAATGCATGCAATACCAAAATTACGCTCTTGACTATTTAATAAAAGCAACAGATTCCCAACCCTTTACTGGCTCTTTTATCTTATCTTAATTGTGTCCTTCTGTTGTGTCTATAGTTCCTTGTTAACACTCCTGTGGTAGTAAATTTGTGCATGATATTCCTAGGTTGCTTTTAATGTTATTTTTACATTGTGCAAAAGTCATTTCTGGGTTTTCGCCATTTGAAAAGCGGGTGAATGGATCTCAATCCAGAATTATCTGTGCATTAACTGTCCAAAGCACTAGTTTGCTAACGTGCTTCTTCACAACCATGGAATTGGAAAAACATGCAAAAATTTGATTTTACTTGCTTTGGCTTCAACCTAAGTGAAGACAGTAAGTTACAGGAGTGCAGAAATAAGAGTAGGACTCAATGGGGATGTCTACTTGGGTCCAGTGTGAACATGATGGGCTGAATGGCCTCCATTGGCCTAGAAAGGGTCATTATATAATTATACGCATTAATTTAAAGCTTATTGCATTTGTCTCAATTTGGGTGAATCCTATATTCCTTGAATCTTGGAATTTGATTTTGTTTGTTTCTCATGTATTGGAATGGAATTCATGGTTCATTTTTGTGATGGTATCAAAACATCCTTACAGCCACCTGATCATTTAATGTCTGTTGTATTGTACGAATCGAAGTATAAGTATATTAAGTAATCGTGTATTAATTCTTGCTGCAGGTGTGGCTTGCCATCTATTGATTTTAAGATGTACATTCATAAATTTCTCATAACCATTTGATTACACAAAAAATCTGCTTTGCTAAATCAGTTCCTCCACATTTTGTTTTTACACACAGATGGTGGCACAAGCTCTCCTCTCCTGAAATATGCTTCCTCTCCCAAACCAAACCACAGCTACATGTTCAAGCGGGAGCCTCCCGAGGGTTGTGAGCGGGTGACTGCATTTGAAGAAACTCCGTAAGTTAAATCTATACAAAAATCAATTGAGTGCACAATCTTTTTTTCACAAAAGCTCTTTGTGTTTTTTGTAGTAATTTGATGGTATTTCCCAATCAAACATTATGCAGCTAAACTGAAAGCAACTTTGCACTCAACCTTTCTGCAACAACGATATCAGTTGATGGGCTTGCTGCCTATTACTAAATCTGGTTCAATGGTACTTTATTGGCGCCTGTACCCAAGTACAGTAAGATTGCTAATTGGATAAAGTTCAGTTACAATCGTGCTAAACATTAGGCACAATCGTACTAAATATTAGTGTAAGATGGTGACCACTCGGTGGCACCTCAGAGGGCGTTGGAGGTCAGTCCCAAGCCATCTATGCCATCTTGAAGGCTCTAAATCTGAGTGTGCTTACAGATTTAACAATTAAATGGGTGCTGCCCCCCCTCCACCACAATTTCCCCCCATATTTACATTGATTCCAAGAATCTCTTGATTCTTAGCCCTGCGTAGTAGCATCAGGTGTAGAACTTTTTCCTTCCTAATTAATATACAGGTGTAACTCTGTCACTCTCCAAAGGCATTCTCGTCCAATATTGATAAGTGCAGCTTCTCCATCCATGCAAGGTTGAAGCCTGTGTAACCTATTTTGAGGCATAAAATTGTTGTGATCTCTCCTTTCTCATTAGTGTTTGCCTAACTTTTACAGTGATGCTAGAATGAAGCTTCATTCTGTTTGTTAAATGTAGTTGGCAATGGATTGAAATTTAGGCAAAATTGAAAAACTGAACTTTCGATTCAATGTTGTGGGCCTTGTCCTATTTGCCCCTGCTAGTGTCAGGTTTTCTCTCGAATGATCCTAAAATCCTGCTACTGCATAAAGAAACAATTCAACCATATTGAATGCCAATTATTGCACACCTCTACCTCTTCATCTGCAGATTTATAATGGGAATTAATATTTCACTAGAACATGAATAAACAAATAAAATCTAGTGTGCAGAATACATGGGACGACAAGCTGATTGAATTCCAAATTCAATAGCTTGCTGTAACAAGGTGTACATTGTAGCAGAACGGTCACTGTGACCAATGCATTTTACAGCAGCTTGAATAGAAAGGCTGGATTCGTTAGATTTAGATATGCAAGTGTTTACATGCTATTCAGTGTCATATAGCAGACAATATTCTCAGAGGGTAAATTGTTCAAAATCTGGGCAAGTAATCTGTATATTGAATATTCCTAAATATTCTGCATCAAACCTTGTGGGAATCTTTATGTTTGGAAAAAGCAATGCTTTGAAGTAATCAAATCAAGTAAAATCTTCCTGGCATCAATTTCCAATGAAGTAGTGAAGCGGCACAAATGAACAAACGTGCTCATTTAATTCTTTTACGAGTGAATTTAAGTGAAATAAAACGGTAAAATTGCAACTTCAACTGAAAATGTAAGACTGCAGATCTATGAAAGCAGAGGTACTGCTGTGATACTTATTTATGAAGTTTCAGCAATCCAGTTGCAACATAAATTAAATCCTGAAGGTAAACTGTTATAAAAAAATCTATTATAATAGATTTGATATTACGATTTGTCATGTTGGTATGCAAGCACGGTAGTGATAATTAAATTGGATGCTGCCTTGAAACCACAGTGTACAGTCTAGATTAAAATGCTTACTCAATTAAATGATTGAGAATTAATCTCTCTTTTTTCCCTCCCCAGGGCCATTTCCTTTGAACAGGCTTTGCTATACTCGTGTCCTGATAAAAACAAGGTTAATTTCAATCCCACTGGCTCTGCCTTCTGCCCAGTCCATATCCTTAAGCCTCTCTTACCAACTGTTGACTTGATATTGAGGCACTTACCAGCATCGATTTCTACGACCCCTTCCAGCGCAGGGGTATCTTCGAGCACTTTGACTTCTTGCCAGTCGACAACTCAGGTCTCATTCCAGCAACCGATGGAGAATTCAGGGAGCACAGACTTTGCTGAGCTTTCTAAGGAACAACCTCTACAGTTTGATCCTTGGAAACTTGTTCAGACAGAAGAAGGTGCCTTTTTTCAGAGCTCATTAATAATTTAAACTTGTAAATCTGTAAAAGGTAAATAGCTGACTGGAACTTTACACCCAACAAAAGTTTGATTAAATACTAGAGAATGTGCCTGTGCTAGCTGTTGATGCATTGTTTTCTGACTGCAGGTTTAAGTTTCATATGTTAACAGGCCAGTTAGTGGAAATTTTGGCAAAGCATCATTGGAACTTGTCCGTAAACGTTTATGCTGAAAGCAGTTAATTAATTAACAAGGCACCAAATATCTGTTTGTGTGAATACAAATTCTTGACATATATGCATTATATATGTTGGAGTGTATTGTGACAAATTTGGAGATGCCTGCTAGTCTTATCCTGCACCTTTTAAATGACAGTACATTTTGCTCCTTGGTCAAAGGTGAAATGTTGCCAGTGCTGTCACAGTAAGCCCCACAAGTTTAAGCTGAGGAAAAGTATAAAGTCATAGGACATTCTAATTGTTGGCCACTATCTGGTAATTTTGATGGAGTACTTTTTCAGTCAGCTTTTAACCTTGTATAATACCTTGTGTGCAAGACTGCTACAGTATTTAGAAAATAAAATTGTTTATATATTGAAAGATGCACATTGGAACCTTTTTTCCTTGGATAACCTTGCTCTATACGGAAAGCATTCGGTTTGCATTTTTTATGAAGTGTAGGGCACTGCTGTTATTTTAAAGGCTGTAAAATATAGTCTGAGTATAATCGATGCACAAAGACCACTTGACGGAACTATTGGACAGTGAAATACTGGAATAGGAGTGAACTCTAGCAGCGAGTGCATATTTCCTGTCAATCACACACTTGTATAAGCTCAACAAAGAAAGTGAACTGAATGATGTTTGATCTGCTTCGAAGCTTTATTATCTCTACATAGATAAAGGTATAGTGGCACAACTTAAGGCCACTAATAGGGATGTCACGGGGGAATTGAAATGTGTTTATTCAGTATTGAGCAAAATGATCACTTCCAATTACTTTTAATTGGGACTGAAAATGAATTGCCACAAAATGATCTGACTTGCTGTGAAGGAGTAGAAGGGTATTTTAAAATCAACTAAGTCAATCAAGGTAACAATTGAAATATTGAGAATTGATAAATTAACTGTGTAGAAAGTGATTAGACTAATTAAAAATTGTTAAACAATTTCATACCTAGGATTGGGTTTGGTTACACTCAACTAGCATAAGATTAAGTCTGTTGACCCAAATATTTTTGTGTATATTGAACTTTGCTATTGTATTTTACATAGCAGAATACACTTATTGTCCCCTTTGTATACTTCAAATTTCTCTAGTTTGCTCTGGGCTGGAGTTTGCCTATGCCTTGGGTAGGATTTTTTTTTCTCCAGTTAACAATTCTAAATGTATCCATTGAAAAGTTAAATTGTCATGAAATTCTATTTTTGAATAGCATAAAGGAATTTCTCTACAGTAGTATTAAAATATTAACAGCCACGTACATCTATGAATTCAATGAAAAAATGTCCATGCCACTATTTAGAATCAGACTGAAAATAATGGCTTAATTCAACAATTTGATTGCACCATCTTGCAAATATTGCAAAAGCTTTGAGGCAGGGTGAGGAGAGAAGAGAGAATCGGCGAACACAAGGTCTATTTGCACCAGTTATGTTTGACAGTACTTGTATTTAAATTTACTTTCTCGTTATCACTGTTTCAAATGTGTTTTATACTGAATTGTATTTTTAATTTTACTTCTAATATAAATCCGGGCTTAAATATACAGATGTAGTTTTTTTTCGGTATTTATTTAAACAGTTGATGTACCCATTTAAAGGGCTAGCTTCATTTAAGGTCTAACTTGGGTATTAAAAAAATGAAACCTAGCTTAAAAGCAAAGTGTACAGATTAAATAAAAAAACTGCTTAATTCCTCTGCATTCCAGTTTAATTTACAGGTATATTCTGATACAGAGCCTGTGAAAATAAGAGCAACAGCTTTTCAACTCTTGGTGTCTCAATCTGAAGATTGTGTGGTTAAATATGGCTTCTGGAACAAATTTAGAATGGATTGCCCAAAGGAATTGTCAGGGGCATGGACAATGTGTTTGCATTTTTGGTTTGGCAACCTTTTGTTTCTCTTCCATGTCCATGATGAAACGGTAGACTGCAATATAGGTCTAATGATCTTCAAAACTGCTTTGAAAGAGGCTTGATACACTGGATAGTGCAGTGCAATTATTAACTCTGTACTTGGAGCTGCATTCTTACCTGTATATTACTCGGTGTCTTTCTACCACCACAAACTTGACTTTCACAATTCAGATTTTGTAGTATGCCATTCTGTACCATTTAAGGAGACTACCAGTGTAAAACAGTCCTGTAATAATGGTAAGAGTGAAATGTAATTATCCTTGCAGTGAAGGAAATGTCTAGATAGCTATTTTTGGGGGGTTTGAAATTTATCTTGTGTGTTTAGCTCTGTCTGCATAGGCAAAAGTAAAATATTGTGTAACTCTTAAATATAGTTCTGTCTACACATGTCATTCATGTTCCATTTTAATTTATTATGTAGCCTTATGTGCCCTGATGCTATAGTGTTCCCTACATAACATCTGCAAAGGAAACTAGTTTGAACAGATTTCAAAGTTTATTCATGGAATTAATTGGGTGATAGGATTTGTGTCTTCTGAAATGGTGAGGAAAATATCTTGGTGTTTATTTTGTTACTGGGCTTGGATTCAGCTTAGCAACAGCACCTCTGTAAACAAATTTTTGTGGTTGTTGTGTTGGGTCTACTGTCTTTAATTCATTTAATAATTTGTGTGCTGTTTATAGGTCAGTATTTGCTACCTATCTCAGTGGGATGCTGCTGCCTTGCATTGCAGCAACCAGTGTCTTGGAATTTGGCTTGAGTGCTGCCATCTAGGGAGTTCCGGGATGATTGAGGAATAGGATTTACTTCCCCAGTTCCTCAACATTAAAAATATATTTATCTGGAAACGTTTGTATTGTAGTCAGTGAGATAGTATCTCTATTAAGGCAGTTCTCTCTATTTTCCCCCACCCTGTTATTTTTGGGCATTGGGTTGGTAATGACACTCCCAAGTTGGTATTTAAAAATGTTGCAGATTTGTAGTCAAGTGAGACTTTGAATCAGGACTAGTGAAATTTGAGTAAATTGCTTGGCAGCTACCAGGATGTGGGCAAACATGCTTTTGGGGCATCAGCACCTTCTGGTGGTAGAAATTCAGTACTGTAGCAGTGTTACATGGGCTTGTAGTTTTTGAAACCAAGTCATTGACAGCTGCAAACACAAACTATTTTCTCTCTCCTTGCTTTAATCTCGAATTACACTTAATTTTGATTTAGTTTACAGCTGACTTTAAAATCTGAATCGGATCACTTGCTGTTTTGCCCCTCTTAGGGGGGTGGGGAGAAACCTTGCAAATATCTCTACATATACTTTCCAAGGGAATTGAGCAGTTACTTTTTTCAAAGCAATTATCTGTATGATCCTTGTAAATAGCTAAGTTGAATGAAGTATATAAAGGCAGGCATTGTAGCATAACATTACTCTGCCATAAAAACACTACCTTTTTCCTTCTGTTATATGTTGTTGAAATGTCTATCCACCTTAGGAAACAAAGTAAGAATATCTAAAGAATTCTATTTGTGTTGTGTTTTCTATTTGTAGTGTATTTGTTGATCAGAATAACCTCTGTTAGGATGATGGCAGATAACTGATACCACATGAATGTTTACGAGTGAAGGAAATTGCTGGCCAAAATGGTTAATGAAACACCAGATTTGTATTGAAAGGATTGAATTGGCCTGGAAGCAAATCTTTGTAGAATTTATTTTGTTTTATTGACACTATTGAGGGTTTGGTTGACATTGTACATATGTTTCAAACATTAAGCTTGGACAAATGTATGCCACATTAGCTTGTGGATTTGTGTGTGTGTTTTTTTTTTAAGTAGGTTCAGTTTCAGAAAATACCAATAAAAGTGCCAATTTCCACTGCAGACACCTTTGTGTTGTACATAAAGGAGATTATGAACTGGTGTAACACTTTAATTATTTAGTATCACGGAATGAAAATAAAATAGTGTACTGATGTCTATAGCCATACATAAGAGGAAAAACATTCCAGCATTTTCCAATTTGGACTTTTGCATAGTTATTTGATCTAATAACCTGCACAAATATTTTGCGCAATCAACCTAAACTCATTTCTACTGTGTATCTGAGCTTATTAACTCTCCAGTGAAAAGCCTTCAAATGTTTATATGTGAAACATGTTGCTGAGGCAGAGGTATACATGTTGGATATCCTAACTAGGACCTAACATCTGGGTTCTCATCTTCAACGGCAAGCCCATCATTCTATGCAAGTAGTAGGGGGAAGATCATTGTTTAACATGCTGCACATTTTGAGCTACGTGGTCTGGGGGGTGATCTAAAGTTCTCTATTATATGCAGTCTTTTTCTTTTCTGTTGCATCCTTTGTCCTTCTGCTTGCCGTCATTTTATTCTGCTTTTGAGCAGGTGCCTGATTGCCAGCATGTTAAGCAACAAATGTTTCCAATAATCTATAGTGCTACTAAACGATAGATTAGTCACAGTGTGATACAGTATGCCAGCGCTTCATTTAAAATGACCAGGATCATTGGAAAGTTTCTTGTGTTCATTTTTCACTTGAAAAATATGATTTAAAAACATGATATTTATCAGAAAGGACAAAATAAATTGGAAAATTTGGCAATTCAACACTACCAGCCTGGATTAAGTAAGTAAGTTTATTGGCCAAGTATTCACATACAAGGAATTTGCCTTGGTGCTCCGCTCACAAGTAACAACATGACATACAGTAACAGTTACAAATGACTCAGAAAACACTAAACATTAATAATAATAAAACATTAATGATAAAACACCATTGATCAAGCATGTGAACCAACAAAATACCAGATCAAAGGGAGGCTACAGATTTTTGGCTGTTGAGTAGAGCAACTACTCGTGGATAAAAACAGTTTTTATGTCTGGCTGTGGCAGCTTTGACAGTCCGGAGAAGCCTTCCAGAGGGAAGTGATTCAAAGAGTTTGTGACCAGGGTGAGAGGGGTCAGAGATGATCTTGCCCACTCGCTTCCTGGCCCTTGCAGTGTACAGTTCATCAATGGAGGGAAGGTTGCAGCCAATAATCTTCTTTGCTGATCGGGCGATTCGTTGCAGCCTCCAGGTGTCGTGCTTGGTGGCTGAGCCAAACCAGACCATGATGGAGAAGTTGAGAACAGACTCTACGATGGCCGTGTAGAATTGGACCATCATTGCCTGTGGCAGATTGTGCTTCCTCAGCTGCCGCAGGAAGTACATCCTCTGTTGTGCCTTTTTGACTGTGGAGTCGATGGTAGCCCCCCACTTAAGGTCCTTGGAGATGATGGTTCCCAGGAACTTAAAATACTCCACAGATGTGACTGCGGTGTTGTTGACGGTGAGTGGGGTGAGGGGAGGTGGAGCTCTCCTAAAGTCTACAATCAGTTCCACTGTCTTAAGAGCATTGAGCTCTAGGTTGTTGCGATGGCACCAGGACGCCAGCTGTGACACTTCCTGTCTGTAGGCAGATTCCTCCCCATCCTGGATCAGTCCAATCAGGGTTGTGTCGTCCGCAAACTTGAGAAGCTTGACGGGTGCCTGTGGAGGTGCAGTCGTTGGTGTAGAGAGAGCCTTGACCTGAAATGTCGACTGTCTTATTTACCTCCACAGATGTTGCCTGGCCCACTCAGTTCCTCCAGCAATTTATTTGTGCTCCAACTACCAGCATTTGCATCTCTTGCGTGCTGAAGATTATTGTTTTTTTACAACTTTAAGTAGATTTCATTCCTCAAAGCACTTTGTAGATGCAAAATGTAGTTGAATTGGCTCTGCTGGTTTGAGAGAGTGCCAATGTGTTTTCTGAAATCTTTGGGTCCTTTTTATTACAAATTCTAACATTTCAATGCATGTACATTTTCATTGACCTTTTGCATTGAGGTTTTTAATCTTATGCTGCCAACATTACAAAGATGTAATAGTCTATTACCTGTGACCACTGTTTGTCATTCAAGATAGACAATGACCTAGAGCCTTGCAAACTGTCTTCAGTTTGGTTCTTGAGCTGACAAAAAAAAGATAACAATTCTACAGTCGAGGTGATAGTGATTTAAAAGTTTTTCTGCCAATTTTAGTCATGTTTTCTCAAGTGAAAACTTAAATAACAGGCCCTCGGGTTGAGGTGTTACTGCCTAAATCAGTAGGAGCAGGAATATATGCTTTGAATGACTGGTTCTTTTGACTAATATTATTCAGCCACTTAATATTTCAAGGAAATAGCTTTCAAATTTAATTCCCAATGTCTGAGGAAATATTGCTGCAGTAGTTGAATTCTAACTATTCTAACTTTCATGGACTGAAAGGCCATCTCCTCTGCCATAAATTTGCAATAGAATGGAATATTTCATCTGAATTAACATCTGTTAGATGTTTTTCCCCCCACTTAACCAGTTCCAGCTCTCAGTTAACCACCTCCATTTTATTACTAATTGAGTGGCTGCAGTGTGAAACAAAATCACATGGAAACTATTGGTGAACGAGTAGATACCAGGGCCATACTAATCGAGTTGTGCTGATGGTTGGATTGGAGTAATAAATTGTTTCATTTAAAGACCCAACATGTTTATCACTTACCTTGAGTACATCAATACAGTAAGTGAAACATAGAAAATAGGTGCAGGAGGAGGCCATTCTGTCCTTCGAACCAGCACCGCCATTCATTGTCATCATGGCTGATCGTCCCCAATCAGTAGCCCGTGCCTGCCTTCTCCCCATATCCCTTGATTCCACCAACCCCTAGAGCTCTATCTAACTCTCTTAAATCCATCCAGTGACTTGGCCTCCAATAGACAATATTTCTCAAATTTCTCATGATTTTGTTCAATGATCTCCAGTATTTTTTTATTTTTTTTTTGCAATAAGCACATAAATAAATGTTCAAAAAAGCTTTTCTTTCAAAAAAATTGTTTGGTTTTTCTGTAGCTACTCGTATGTTTCTGGAAGCAATTTTATTTTCCAGTCGATTGTAAAATGATCTTGCTTGCCAAAAGTCTAACATGGCATTTGCATTTTGAAATTGAGTTACTCAGGCATTTCTATTTATTCAATGTGGTTGCACACTTTCTGGTCTCTTCTTTCGTTGTACACCCACTCTAGTTAAACACGTCTCACTTCTGAAATGAAAGCTTGCAGAACTAGCCAAAGCTGACCTTCACCAGCAGCTCATAATCTCATACCAGTCAGGGCATTTTGGAGCAAAGGAGAAAGGTTCTTGGATCCTAGTAACTAAAATCAGAACTGCAGCTGCTTGAAATGTCAACATGGAAATACTGCAGAAATGTGTGCATGGTGGGGAAGAGACGGAGAGATATTTGCACATAGTGAAACGACATTAATCTGTTGGGACATAATTGCCATTTCTGAAGGTTTCTGACCTGAATCATTAACTGCTTTCCACTGATGGTACCTGGCCTCTTGAGTTTCTCCCAACATTTTATTTTACAGTCCCAGTTTTGAGTTGACGAACAAACTCAATCCCACCCCTATAGGCAATGGCATCTATAGATCCAGTTTGCCAATGAGTGTTTTCATTCATGGAATTCTGTGTATTTTAGAGATACAGCATGGAAAGAAGCCTTTTGTTTGGAGTGAATTCAATGTACTATACGGGTGTCGATACAAGGATGTTGGTTGCATTGTCATAGTTACATAGCACAAAACTCTACCCTTTGGCCCACTACACCATTCCCTTTTTGCATCTCCCTGTAAGTCTCCTGATTCACTCTGCTGCTCCTCCTGGAATCTCCTGTCGCGCATCTGCACAAGAGGTTGTTTACACTAACCAAATAACCTTTCAGCTTTTTGTTGGAAAGAACATGCAAAACCAGCCAGGATCAAACTTTAGTCTCTGAAGCTGTAAAGCAGCAGTGTCCTGGAAACGTCTAAACATGGGTTCCAGTCCAATGACCGTGTCCTGAAATCAGATGTCATGGGTGTGATCAGAGCTGCATTTAACATTCTATCACAGGCCTCGCCATCATGGTGAGAGTGCAAAAGCTTTGGGCAATCAAGTCAAGTTTATTTGTCACATACACATACGAGATGTGCAGTGAAATGAAAGTGGCAATGCTCGTGGACTTCTGTGCAAAAGACCAACAACCAAACAAACTGTAACCACAATCATAACACACATATTCTTTTACATAATAAATCATGAAAGGAAAAACGTTCAGTAGAGTTAGTCCCTGGTGAGATAGGTGTTTACAGTCCGAATGGCCTCTGGGAAGAAACTCCTTCTCAACCTCTCCGTTCTCACCGCATGGCAACGGAGGCGTTTGCCTGACCGTAGCAGCTGGACCAGTCTGTTGCAGGGGTGGAAGGGGTCTCTCATGATATTGTTGGCTCTGGCGTTGCACCTCCTGATGTATAGTTCCTGCAGGGGGGCAAGTGAAGTTCCCATAGTGCGTTCGGCCGAATGCACTACTCTCTGCAGAGCCTTCTTGTCCTTGGCAGAGCAATTCCCAAACCAGATGGTAATGTTCCCGGACAAGATGCTTTCCACCGCTGCTGCGTAGAAGCACTGGAGGATCCTTGGAGACACTCTGAATTTCCTCAATTGCCCGAGGTGGTAAAGGCGCTGCCTTGCCTTACTCACGAGTGCTGAGGCGTGTGATGCCCATGTCATATCCTTGGAGATGTGGACTCCCAGATATTTAAAACAGTTCACCCCATCTACAGGATCACTATTTATCCTCAATGGAGTGTACGTCCTCGGATGATGTGCCCTCCTAAAGTCCATGATCAGCTCCTTCTTTTTTTTGATGTTCAAGAGGAGGCTGTTATCCTGGCACCAGAGTGCTAGACCATTTCCTCCCGGTAGGTCTCCTCGTCGTTGTCTGAGATCAGGCCCACCACCACAGTGTCATCAGCAAACTTAATTAATGAGTTGGAGCTGAACCTAGCATCACAGTCATGTGTGTACAGGGAGTACAATAGGGGGCTGACGACGCAACCCTGGGGCGATCCTGTGCTCAGGGTGAGGGACTTCGATGTATTCCCTCCCATCTTGACTACCTGGGGCCTGACGGTGAGAAAGTCCAGGACCCAGGCACACAGGGAGGTGTTGAGCCCCAAGTACATTAGCTTCCCGGCCAGTCTGGTGGGGACTATCGTGTTGAAGGCTGAACTGTAGTCTATGAACAGCATCCTCACGTAGCCTCCCTTCTGACTGTCCAGATGGGAGAGAGCAGTGTGCAAGACCTGGGAGACCGCATCGTCCGTGGATCTGTTCGGACGGTATGTGAACTGCAACGGGTCCATGTTCCGAGGGAGGAAGGCGCAGATGTGTTTCTTCAATTGAGTCATACTACAGAGTTAGCACACAGTAAGATGTTTTTGGAGCCACTGTTGAAAAATATGTTGAGGGTATTACTTTTATAACATCTGTCCTTATGGATGTGGCATCTATAAGCTTTTTGGCAAGATGCCCTATAAAGTTTACATACCTGTAAAGTTTAATACAGGGGATATTGAAAACAGGGACTTTGGCTAAGCAAAAGACAACTGAGGATTGTTGTGCAAGATTGTTTTTAGATCTGGAGCAAGTGAGCAGTTGTGTTCCCCATGGATCACTGTTCAGGTCATTGTTTTTTAATCTGCATTAATGACCTTGACCTTAATGCAAGTCACAATTTCTAAATCTCTAGATGCAAAACTTGGCAGTGTTATGAACTAGGACATGGATAGTGATGGAGATGCATGATAAGTAGAAGCGGGGTGGATACATTTCTGATAAATCTAATTTAATGCAAAAAGTGTGAAGTGATGCACTTGTTAAGGAGAAGGAAAAGCAGTAGCATAGTGCATATCTCATGTTCTTCAAAAGTGTGCAGAGGCCAAGGGAGAAGTGTGTTATCTACACAAATCACTGAAAGCGACTGGGCAGGTTCAGAAATCAATAAGAAAAATATAATTCTGTTTTTTATGAACGGAGTCATAAACAGGATTTTTGCTGGGACTTTTATGAAACACTGGAGTGTTCAGGCATGATCTGGCATTTGAGGGTGCAGAAAAGATTTGTGCGACCTTTTCCTGGGAATGGAAGTACAGTTACACGAGTGGATTAGAGAGACTGGGTCGTGGAGAAGAGAAGACTTGGGTGGGTGACAAAGATATGATAGGAATAAATATAAAATAATTAACGGTGTGAATAATGGGAGATCACTGCTTTTGCTGCAGTGATTGAGGACCAGAGATGACAAGTATAAACCAAAGGGGAATAGAATTTTGATTGGCATGTTTAAAAAAATCTTCAGTAATGTTTACCACGGTTACAACTCACATTAGATGGACAGGAAATGCTGGAGAACCTCAGCAAGTCCAGCAACATCTGCAGGAATGCAGAAGTTGTTTGTTTCCAGTATAAATCTTTTGCTTCTATAAAAAGGCTTACACCTTGAACACTAATACTTGTGTTTTCTGGATGAATGTTATCCAAATGACTAAGTGTCTCCATCATTTTCAAGTTCAAGTTACATTTATGATCACATGCACCAATTGGTACAGTGAGATTTGAGTTACGAATGAAATGAACGCAACACACGATAGAATTTAACATGAACATCCCCACACAGTGGAATCAATGTTTCCCACTGTGAGGGAAGGCAATAAAGTTCAATCATCTTCCTCCTTATTCACCCGTGGTCGGAGCCTTTTGAGCCCTCCGCAGTCGCCGCTACGGTGGCCCGATGTTCAGGCCCTCTCACCGGGATGATCGGAACTCCGACGTTTGCATCAGATTTCCAGCATCTTGTAGTACACTGTTAGCATCACAGCCAGTGATCACTGTTACAACATCATCTCCGTGTTAAACAAGTGAAATCCACTAATGATGTTTGCACTGATCTTCCACGGTGACCCTCCACCAGGTCTCTGATGCACTCTCCTAGCTGTTAGCCTTTTACTGCTTGGGCTTCATGATCACCAGTCCAAAAAAAACAGGCTTAATTTGTCAACCAGTGTGAATGGGTGATCGATGGTTGGCGTGAATTTGGTGAGCCAAATGGCCTGTTTCCATGCTGTATTTCTAAACTGAACTAAAGATAATCACACTAAAGATAGACACAAAATGCTTCATTCAACTAGAGAGCTGTGGATTCTGAGGTTTTGAGATCTGCAGCATCTGCCATGGAGAGGGCAGGTGTTTTTTTTTTAACGAGAATGAGTGATTGGGTTGTTTGGCACAGACTGTGCTGTTTCTGCAGTTTGCACCTGACCTCCATGTTATGTTGGTGCATGTATCCTGCCAATGATCTGGAGATAAGTCATTAACATTATCTTTCTGCACAAATGCTGCCTGAGCTGCTGAGCATTGACAATATTTCCTGTTATTTTAGATTCCCAGCATCTGTTTTACTTTTTGATTACAGTAGGCACTGAGGTTACAGTCCGATCATTTATGGTCTTTATCATGTGGGGGGAAGCAGACTTGAGGGGCTCCTGCTCTGAAATTCACATGTTCTTAATTAAAAACATTTTCATAAAATGTGAATATTATCAATTGGTGCTGATTTGCCTTTGTAAAAGTTATGTAAGATTTATGACCTCCGTCTATGTTTTTCTATTGATAAGAATATACAAAAGGAACATTAGTAGGTGCGAGCGATTCAGTTTCTCAAGCTTGGCTGGTTATTCACATATATTTTGGTTTATCAGATCTTCAATTCTCTTTGCTTACTTTGGTTCTCCAGTTATTATTTTCTTTCCTAAAAAAACCCTCAATGTTTGAATTTTTCTGTTGATCTAATCTCAGCATTTGTTTTATTAGAATTCTCGAGCCTGATACATCCTTTTTAGATTGTTTTTTTAAGAGTTTTAAACTGATTGTCACCTAAACTTTGTCTTGGTTTAAGTTGTTTCCTTTGCAGTTTTGCATTTAAAAGGCAATTGTGCAGGAAGGAACTGCAGAGGCTGGTTTACACCGATGATAGACTCAGCGGGCCAGTCAGCCTCTCTGTCCAAGAGATGTCCAAATGGCCCAATTGTAATCATTTATTACCATTCTGCTGCCTGGATAGCACGCAACAAAAGCTTTTCATTGTACCTCGGTATGCATGCAAATAAACTAAATTAAACTAAACTGAAGAAGCCATTTGGATAGGTACATGGTAGAGGGACATTCACAAAATATGACTAGATTAGATAGGGCATCTTGGTCAGCATAGACGAGTTGGGCTAGAGAGCCTTTCTGTACTGTAGGACTCTATGACCACGTTTGTCATTCTTTGCTGCCCGCATTGTGTTATGAGAATGCAGGGTGACTTGGACAGGTTGGGGGAGTGGGCAGATGCATGGCAGATGAAGTTTAATGTAGATAAATGTGAGGTTATCCACTTTGGTAGCCAAAACAGGAAGGCAGATTACTATCTAAATGGCATCAAGTTGGGAGATGGGGAAGTACAACGGGATCTGGGGGTCCTTGTACATCAGTCTATGAGAACTGAAGAAGTGGTTTCGGCCCGAAACGTTGCCTATTTCCTTCACTCCATAGATGCTGCTGCACCCGCTGAGTTTCTCCAACACTTTTGTCTACTTGCACCTATTGTCTATTGTTGGTCCTGCTTTAAGACTCATCTCATTGATGAACGCGTCCCCGTTTTAAGATACGCGTTCCCGCGGACCAGTCCCGCTTTAAGACGCGCGTTCCCGCGGGCCGGTCCCCGTTTTAAGATGCGCGTTCCCGCGGGCCGGTTTCGCTTTAAGACGCGCGTTCCCGCGGGCCGGTCCCGCTTTAAGACGCGCGTTCCCGCGGGCCGATTTCGCTTTAAGACGGCGACTGGGTGGCGGAGCCCGAGTTCGGGGTGAGTGGAGGGTCGAGGGTCTGGGCCCGCGGGCGGGCGGGATCGGGGATAATGTCGGGGTTAGTGAGGTGGGGTCCGGTGGAGGGAGGGAGAGGATGGGAGCGGCCGGGCCCGGCGCCAGCTATACCGGAGCGGCCATGACTTGCACCTGGAGCTCAGGCCCGGGCCTACCCCAGGCTGCGGCACCGAGGGGCGGGCGTGACTTCACCCGGCGGTCGGTGAGGGCCTCGGTCCTCGGGCTGGAGTCGGCAGGCGGCTGGGAGAGGCCGCAACACAGGCTCGTCCTGTTCCCCGGGCCCAGCGGCCGGGTCTCCCTCCCCCCCCTCGCCCCTGCAGCTCATCGCCACATCATTATTCCCCTTCTCCGAGCCTCCATTCTGTCTCCCTGTGGTCCAAATGCGACCGGCCTCTGCTCATCGGTTTAGTTTATCGTCATGTGGACCGAGGCACAGTTTAAAGCTTAGCTGCTCATCCCCAAAGTCCAGCGTCCTGGGCATCTGTCTGTCTGTCTCCCTCTTATATTTAACCTCTGCTGCTGGCGCATCTCCCTGTGATATTATCCTTCCCAGTGTGGCCTAAGTACCGTTAGAGTAGTAAGTACTAAGAGAGAACTAGATTTAGCTCAAGGCTAAAGGAGTCAAGGGATATAGAAACATAGAAATTAGGTGCAGGAGTAGGCCATTCGGCCCTTCGGCCCTTCGAGCCTGCACCGCCATTCAATATGATCATGGCTGATCATCCAACTCAGTATCCCGTACCTGCCTTCTCTCCATACCCCCTGATCCCCTTAGCCACAAGGACCACATCTAACTCCCTCTTAAATATAGCCAATGAACTGGCCTCAACTACCCTCTGTGGCCGAGAGTTCCAGAGATTCACCACTCTCTGTGTGAAAAAAGTTCTTCTCATCTCGGTTTTAAAGGATTTCCCCTTTATCCTTAAGCTGTGACCCCTTGTCCTGGACTTCCCTAACATTGGGAACAATCTTCCTGCATCTAGCCTGTTCAACCCCTTAAGAATTTTGTAAGTTTCTATAAGATCCCCTCTCAATCTCCTAAAGAGAGTATAAACCAAGTCTATCCAGTCTTTCTTCATAAGACAGTCCTGACATCCCAGGAATCAGTCTGGTGAACCGTCTCTGCACTCCCTCTATGGCAATAATGTCCTTCCCCCGGTTTTGACACCAAAACTGTACGTAACTGTACAACTGTACGATATGGGGGGAAAAAGCAGGAACAGGGTACTGAGTTTAGATGATCAGCCATGATCATATTTTTGAATGGCGGTGCTGGCTCAAAGGGCCGAATGGCCTACTCCTGCACCTGTTTTTTTTAATGTTTCTATATTCCAATGTTATAAATATGTAAGAAGGAACTGTAGATGATGGTTTACACCTAAGATAGACACACAAGGGTTTAAGGTGAAAGGGGCAAGATTAAACAGGAATTTGAGGGTTAACGTTTTCACACAAAGGGTGGTGTGTGCATGGAACAAGCTGCTAGAGGAGGTCGTTGAGGCAGGGACTATCCCATTGTTTAAGAAACATTTAGAGAGGTACAGTGATAGGACAGATTTGGAGGGATATGGACCAAACGCAGGCAGGTGGGCCAAGTGTAGCTGGGACATGCAGGCCGGTGTGGGCAAGTTAGGCCGAAGGGCCTGTTTCCGCACTATCACTCTCTGACACTAAAATGCTGGAGTAACTCGGGGACAGGCAACATCTCTGGAGACAAGGAATGGGTGACGTTTCGGGTCAAGACTCTTCCACAGATGGGTCTCGACCTGAAATGTCACCCAATCTTCTCTGGAGATGCTGCCTAACCCACTGAGTTACTCCAACATTCTGTGTCTATCTTTATAAATATTTTCTGTTTCCAAGATGGAAAGAGTGCTTAACGTTGTGTCTGTCAATCACCACAAGTGTGCCAAGGGAATTGGAATTAGAGGACAACTGGGTTGGACCCTCGACACACATTGACTTCACTTGACTTTCATTGCGAGAGGATTTGAGTTTGGGAGCATTCATTGCAAGAGGGTTTAATAAATATTCATAAACAGCTTGTATGTGTACATTGTCACTGCATTGTCACTGCCGTGATTTTTTCCAATATTCTTTCCTGAAATTACTTTGTTAGGTAGATAAAATTGCTGGAGAAACTCAGCGGGTACGGCAGCATCTATGGAGCGAAGGAAAGAGGCCTTCTTCAGACTGATGCAGGGTGGGGTGGGGTGGGGGGGCAGAAGAAGAAAGGTAGAGGAGGAGCCAGAGGTCTGAGGGAGAGCTGAGAAGGGGAGGAGACAGCAAGGGCTACCGGAAATTGGGGAAGTCAATGTTCAGGCCACCGGGATGCAGACTGCCCAAGCGGAATATGAGGTGCTGCTCTTCCAGCTTCCGGTCGTGCTCACTCTGGCAATGGAGGAGGCCCAGGACAGAAAGGTCGGATTCAGAATGGGAGGGGGAGTTGAAGTGTTGAGCCACAGGGAGATCAGGTTGGTTAATGCGGACCGAGCGGAGGTGTTCGGCGAAACGATCGCCGAGCCTACGCTTGGTCTCACTGATGTAGATCAGCTGACATCTAGAGAAGCGGATGCAATAGATGAGGTTGGAGGAGGTGCAGGTAAACCTCTGTCGCACCTGGAACAACTGCTTGGGTCCTTGAATGGAGTCGACGGGGGAGGTAAAGCGACACGTGTAGCATCTCTTACTTTTGTTAGTTTACCTGTCTCCAGTTTTTAAAAGAGAGCTGGGTCATTTAATGTTTTCTACGAACCAAGCCTAATTAACTACGAACCAAGCCTAATTTGCCTGAAAACCGCTTGATAATCTACCTGGCCTCACCTCGTTTGCCTCTTCCAAACTGATAATTGTCGAGACTGATTTTGCAATAAAGTAGGGTGGCATGGTTCCGCAGCGGTAGAGTTGCTGCCTTACAGCAACAGAGACCCGGGTTCGATCCTGACTACTGGTGTTGTCCGCACGGAATTTCTCTGGGTGCTTCGGTTTCCTCCCACATTCTAAATGAATACAGGTTTCTTAAGTTAATTGGCTTTGGTAAAAAAATTGTAAATTGTCCATAGTATGTAGGATAGTGCTAATGTACGAGGATTGCTGGTCGGCATGGACTCAGTGGCCCAAAGGACCTGTTTCTGTGCTGTATCTCTCAACAAAACTAAACTAATTGCCTAAGAGTTTAAGAAGGAACTGCAGATGCTAGAAAATCGAAGGTACACAAAAATGCTAGAGAAACTCAGCGGGTGCAGCAGTATCTATGGAGCGAAGGAAATAGGCAACGTTGCCTATTTCCTTCGCTCCATAGATGCTGCTGCACCCGCTGAGTTTCTCCAGCATTTTTGTGTACCTTAAATTAATTGCCTATCTCTGCGTTGCACTAATTAAATCTGCAGCCTCTTGGTCTGTAGAGGTCAGTTCAATTGAGAGTTATCCCAAGTGATTGGGAGGGTGGTTTTTTGATTATTTTACTCAGATATAATTAAGCTTTGGCTAGAATAGTACCAAACTACTTAAATCAATAAGATAGACACAAAAAGCTGGAGGAACTCAGCGGGACAGGCAGCATCTCTGGAGAGAAGGAATGGATGATGTTTCAAGTCAAGACCCTTCTTCAGACTTTTCTGAATTGCCACTGGCTTTCCTCTTAATTGTGCAGTTATTGACTGAGATAAATGTGTTGCACCAGATCTAATATAAAGCAATATATATATATTTATGTTTTAACGTGTGAATTGATAATTATGCTATTGCGTTGTTGTCATTGTTAAAACTAATGGGCTGTTGTTGTTGAAACAGGCCACTAAACGTTTTCATGTTTAGTTTTGAGATACAGTGCAGAAATGAGCCTTCGGCCCATCGAGTCCACGCTGACCAGCGATCCCCGAAAACTAACACTTTCCTACACACAGGATAATTTACAATTTTATCAAGCTAATTAGCCTACAAAGCTGTATGTCTTTGGAGTGGAAGAAACCAGAGAACCCGGTGAAAACCCACACAATCACTGGGAGAACGCCCAAACTCTGTACAGGCAGCACCCGTAGTTGGTATCAAACCCGGATCCCTGGCGCTGTAAGGCAGTAACTCAACTGCTGCACCACCATGCCACCCACGTTTCTAGAATGATGGAGGATTCCTTGAAGCAGATCGGGACAGTAGGCTGTGGAACTGAGATGTTGAAGACAGCAGTGAAGACTATACCCACGTTACTGTCACGCGATTTCAGTTGAATGTTGCCCATGTTCTTTCAATTCTTTATTCATCTCCCACTTCCCAATATACTTCTAGCTAATGTTTAGTTGTTCGAAGAAACATGAAAATAGCTCGGGACAAAGCTGCTGTTTCAAAGAGATATCAGGGCTGAGCTCTTTGTTTCACTGAAACATGGCTCATCCCTGACTCTGCTACACAAACCAGATGGTTCTCCATGCATCATATGGGCTGTATCTAATCCTCAAGTGCGGGGAGAGGCCTGATGCCTTCTTTATGATCAATGCTTCCTGGTGCACTGATGTGACGGTCTTTGATCAATTCGGCTCCAATGGCCAGGAATAGCTGATCATAAAACGCCATCCCCTTTACCCACAGATGCAAATTATCTTGTTGGCAGTCTACATAGCCCCCCTGTCGACATCAAGATGGACGCAAAATGCTGGAGTAACTCAGCGGGTCAGGCAGCATCTCTGGAGATGAGGAATTGGTGACATTTTTGATCAAGACCCTTCTTCTGACGCAGGAGAGAGAGAAACTAGAGGGAAGAAAAGGTACAGAACCTTCAAGATAGCACTGAATGATATTTGGTTGTCAACTCTCTTGAGAGAGTAAACCCTAATAGCCTATTCATCATAGCTGGCAAATTCAATCAAGCAAATTTCAGGAATGTACTCCCAAAATATCAACAGTGTGTCTTCTGCCCTTTGCAGGGAGCTGACTCTCTAGATCAGTGGTTCCCAATCTTTTTTTAGCTCATGGCCCCCTTTAATTCTTAAATTTTTCTGTAGCCCCCCCTTGACATTATTAGCAGGAAAAAAGTGGCCCCCTTCATTGAACCTGTGGCCCCCTAAATCCCCCAAATTATCTGTGCCCCCCCCTGAAATTTGCCATGGCCCCAGGTTGGGAATCACTGCTCTAGATCACTGCCACACCACTCACTTCAACTATGCCTATCAATCCATTCCTAGCTCTCATTTTGGCCAGTCTGATCATCGGACAGTGCTGCTCCTATTGGCTCATGCACTGGCTGAATTGCGAGGAACCAAAGGAAGAGTAATAAAGCAGCGATCTGTGGAGACTGTTTACTTCAGGAATGCCTTGAGTCAGCAGACGAGAACATGTTCAAGCCCACTTTATCCAGCGTGAATGTGTATACCTCTGTCATCACCTGTTCCATCAGGAAATACATTAATAACTGCATTCCGACAAAGATGATTAGGGTTTATCCTAACCAGAAACCTTGGATGAATTGGGAGATTCGCTCTCTGTTAAAGTCCAGATTTGACGATTTCAAGAAAGATGACTGTACTGCACAAGAAGGCCAAGTATGATCTGTGTAAGACTATCAGAGATGCCAAGAGAGAATGAAGGCTCAATTCAAT
Source organism: Leucoraja erinaceus (assembly GCF_028641065.1). Classification (NCBI taxonomy): domain Eukaryota; kingdom Metazoa; phylum Chordata; class Chondrichthyes; order Rajiformes; family Rajidae; genus Leucoraja; species Leucoraja erinaceus. Next base: position 22,934,277 of record NC_073403.1, read on the forward strand.
CAAGTGTCAGCCATGTGACCATGGAAGGGCCTGAATATCATCATGGACCTACAAACCAAAACCAAACTGAAATTGATGACGTTTCGGGTCGAGACCTTTCAGACTCTGAAGAATGGTCTCGAAAGAAACGTCACATTTCCTTCTCTCCAGAGATGCTGCCTGTTCCGCTGAGTTATTCCAGCAATCTTGTGTCTATCTTCAACCTACAACTTGTACGTCTTTGGAGTGTGGGAGGAAACCGAAGATCTCGGAGAAAACCCACGTGGTCACAGGGAGAACGTACAAACTCCGTACAGACAGCACCTGAGGTTGGGATTGAACTTGGGTCTCGGGCGCTGCAAGTGCTGTAAGGCAGCAACTCAAACGCTGCCGTGCCTCCCGTGATTGTTGACTGAAGGAAGTTTGGAGGGTGGGGGAACCCAATCTAATTCGCCTCAACAAAGTTGCTGTAGAAGTACTTGGCAGCTTCAAGTTCCCAGGTATTCGTATAACAGGTAACCTAACCTGGTCCCGTGGTGATCAAGAAAATGCATCGCCTTATGTACTTCAGGTTCTGAGACGGTTTGGCATGTCCATGAGGTGTGTCGCAAACTTCTACTTATGTGTCAGAGGCAGTATTCTGATGGGATGCATCTCAGCTGGGTGTGGCAACTGCCCTGCTCTTGATCACCTAAACCTGCAGAGTGGTGAATGTCGGCTTGTCCATCAAGGAGTGTCACTTCCTAACATCCATGCCATCTTCATAGTGCGTTGCACCTGGAAGGCTGTAAGCATCATCAAAGATGCCTGCCACTCTGACATTTCCCTTTTCTCTCTTCCACCTTCTGGGACAAGATACAGGAGTTTGAAAGTTCGAACATGCAGAATTAAGAACAACATCTTTTCCCCATTGTAGACTGACTCCCGAACCAACCACCTCTTCACCCCCACCTCCCTGAAGTGCTGCCATGAACCTTTGTTCATAATTCACTTACTTCTTTATTGAACTTCAATTTTTTTAATAATGCACTACTCCAGATTGCTCCACAATCGCTGCACTGTTTGCTGTTTTGCATTTGTAATTATACTTCTTGTGATGTCTATCATTACCGTGTATGATGATACTGTACAAGCTTCCTGCAGACAAGGAATTTCAATGTACCGTAATGTGTATGACAATAAACTAACCTGATCTGATGTGATCTGAAGTCTGTGTACTTTATTTAGTTGGATGGCATGGAGGAGGAAAAATCCCCGTTCTCTCATGACTTACAAAAACATTAAATAAAGTATTCCTCCTGAATTCTGCAGTTTGGGGATAAACAACCTTAATAAATGGAGTAAGTCAGCAAGTCAGGCAGCATCGCTGGGGAAGATGGATAGGTGGCGTTTCGGGTTAGACTGCAGAAGGGTCCAAACCGAAACATCGCCCATCAATATTCTCCAGAGATGCTTGACTGACCTGCTGACTTTGTGTCCTTTTGAGTATTAACCAGAATCTGCAGTTCTTTGTTTCTACATTGTGGGAACCTATCCTGTGTTGAAACTGATAACCATTTTGGATGGTGCGTAATTAATCTTGGAGGTTTTATGTATATAATTGTAGCCACAGCTATTTGGATTAGCACTGCTCCCTTTTAACACTGAAAATGTCTTTGATAGCTCCAGAGGTATTCAGTGTAGTCTGAACTGGAACCATCATTTCACACAATTATGTCCTGTGCATTCAATTATAAAACTGTCATATTGGCGTTCTGGTTCTCTTCTTGAAAAACGTGATTGTAATTGTAATGCAAGTAATATTTTATTTCTTTTGAAATTTCCAGATATTATTTTGCTGGCTTGACAACTATAATTGTACAGAAAATTATTTCCTGTGGATATTAGCCATCAATCTCCTGCACCATGAGGGTAAGTTTTATTCCAACACATTTGTTTTCATTTAATTAACATTTGTAAATATGAGCTTTTACTACAGTTGAACATTGTGGTTTCCTCCTTTTTAAATTGAATTATCTCTTAAAATAGTGACGAGTACAGCATTTCGAGATTATTGCTTTTAACAGCTAGATTGGAGTTAGTAGCTCCACATGTATTATTAAGCTACTTATCTAGCTTGAATTCCCTGCAGATGTGCTGTTTTGATATTAGTTTAGAAAAACCTTGGATGATAAAAATTTGGTGACAGTTGCAATTTGTGATCCTTTTAATTCAATATTGCACAGGCAACTGAACCATCCCATCACCAACTAGAGGGTGGCCCTGATCTACAACATTGGAGACCCTCAGTTTATCTTTTATACTGGACTGGACTTTATTTTGCATTAAATGTTATTCCCTTTGTACACATTGGACGGTTTGGTTGTAATCATGTATAGTCTTTTCGCTGCAGGATAGCATGCAACAAAAAAAAGGTTCTTCACTGTACCTCGATACTATGACAAGAAACTAAACTATCAGCTATATATTGTGTTGCAGTTCGAAGTCAGAAAGCTGCTCTAAGTGATCTAAATATTAGATCTTTGTGGATAACTATATTTATATTGCAATTGATGGTACTTTTAGAATATACTAGACCAAGTGCAGACCCGTTGGGTCTGCTCCCCCAATGGTGTGATCCCCCAACCCAATATTCCACCATGCACCCGTCTCCTCCAACGGAACTGAACCCGTTCCCAAATGTAAGATTCCGGCACTCCCCTGCCTCCCTCAGCAGTGGATTAAAAAAAAATTCCAATTTCACCTACCCTGCCTGCTGCAGCAGTTCCAATTGCAATACCAATTAGCCCTCCCCCTCCTGTTGAAGCACTTGCTGTGATATCCCATTGAGGTGAAAAGTTCAGAGTGTTCCTGTCTTGCAACTTTGTTTTGAAGTCTGTTGGAAGCTGATAGGAAGGAGCAGCGAATCAAAAGGCAGCCGGCCGGACGGACGGCAGGCGGCAGCCACAGACTTTTATATAATAACTAGACCAAGTGCAGACCCGTTGGGTCTGCTCCCCCAATGGTGTGATCCCCCAACCCAATATTCCACCATGCACCCGTCTCCTCCAACGGAACTGAACCCGTTCCCAAATGTAAGATTCCAGCACTCCCCTGCCTCCCTCAGCAGTGGATTTAAAACAAATTCCAATTTCACCTCCCTGCCTGCTGCAGCAGTTCCAATTGCAATATCAATTGGCCCTCCCCTCCTGTTGAAGCACTTGCTGTGATATCCCATTGAGGTGAAAAGTTCAGAGTGTTCCTGTCTTGCAACTTTGTTTTGAAGTGTGTTGGAAGCTGATAGGAAGGAGCAGCAAATCAAAAGGAAGAAAGGCAGCCGGACAGCCGGACAGACGGACGGCAGGCGGGAGCCACAGACATTTATATAATAATAGAATAGATAGATAGATTTTTAGTTGGAGGCAGTGTTCATTCTCGTCTTTGTACAGAATTTAAAAAAAAAAATGTAGATAATCAGTTTTAAACCCTGCACCTAGACTTAAAGTTTGAAAGAAGATTTTATGATTGGGGAGAAAAATGGAAATAAAGGTGCAAGGAATCGCTACTATTCTGTTGTTGGCTCAAGTTTGGAAGCGGAACATTTATTTTTTCTTTTTAAATATCAGATAAAAGTTACAAAATGGCCAAGAACAAATGTGCATATTTATAGCTTTCCTAATTTTTTTCTTGCTTGACACTAAAAGTTCTATTCCCTTTTGGTGGCCTAGAAATCAAAGTGCTGGAGTAACTCAGCGGGTCAGGCAGCATCTCTGGAGAACATACATATGTTTCATGTCGTGCCACTTCTTCAGATTCTAGATTGGAATCTCACCCCCTCTGAAAGCACAGCCCTCCGGTCACTTTCTGCAGCGACACTCCCAACATTGTTATTCTTCCAGCCCTATGATCTTGTTTACCCAAGTTCTGCTCTTCTCGGCTACTTTTGAATTATTTCTTTAGCCATGTTTGCAAACTCAAGAATAGTTAATCTATACTTTAATGTACAGAACTCTGAAATGTTTTCCAGATCATTTACACCACCATCAGTAACTTGTGGAACCTTTCTTGCTCTTGCATCTTCTTATTCTCTCGATTTTTGGTAATTTTGTCTGTACTTTGGTTTTAGATGGATGTGGAAGAAGGAAAGGGAGGGACAGGCCTCCGCCAATATTATCTATCAAAGATAGAAGAACTTCAGGTGATTTATAATGATATAACCAGACGTATGACGTTTGAAGAGAGAAGTACCTTTATATATTTGGTATTTGCAGAATCGAGGAATAACAAAGTAACTTGTGTAAATTTGTTGTAGACTACAATTTACTTGATATAATTAAGGCACAAAATGTGTATAGTTTTACTCCAGTGGTATAGTACATTATGATTTATTTTTCATTTTGATAATGGACTTTGTAAGTGTAATGTCCATATTCCCAGTGTGATAGATTTTCAAATATGTAAAAATTTATTTATGCAAAAGTCAGTAAAATGAGTATATTGATGCTCATCAGAAATACTGCAGAGTCCCGGATACGCCACAGAGTCCTGGTGGGAGCAGTGACTCGGGGAAGAGCAGGCCTGGGAATCTTCCCATCTCCCCAGTTTGACAAGGGGAAGGTGAGGTGCAGGCTGGTCCAGGAGGAAGTGAGGGCAGTTGTGGAGGAGAGGTGTACCAGAGCAGTTGGATTGATGCAGCAGGGGGCCTGGACAAGGTGGGAGCAGGCCATGGACCGAAAAGTCACATGGACTAAGCTCTGGCAGGGTGAACCACAGTGCATCAAGTTCCTGGTCCAGGCAGTGTATGATGTCCTGCCCAGCCCATCGAACCTCTTCATCTGGGGCAAAGCGGAATCTCCAGATTGCCCGCAATGCTCAGGCAAGGGGACGTTGGAACACATCCTGAGCTGTTGCCCAAAGTCCCTTGGGCAGGGCCAGTACACATGGCGTCACGACCAGGTTCTCAAACCCATTGCAGAAGCCATCAGCATGGGAATCAGCAGCTGCAGACGAGAATGCCCCACCACCCAGATGATCACCTTCGTGAAGGCCGGAGTGCAGCTGCCAAGAACCACAGCAGCCAGGAATCCGTCAGGAATCCTGGCGACTGCGCAGGACTGGCAGCTTTCCGTAGACCTGGTGAAACAGCTGAAGTTCCCACAGCACATTGCCACGACTACCCTGAGGCCAGATATCCTCCTGGTCTCAGAGGTGACCAAAAACATCATCTTGTTGGAATTGACTGTGCCGTGGGAGGACCGGCTGGAGGAGGCCCACGAGAGGAAGATGGCCAAATATGAAGAACTGGTCATAGACTGCCACAAGCAGGACTGGAAGGCAAGGTGTATGCCCATCGAGGTTGGCTGCAGAGGTTTTGCAGGGCAATCGCTCTCTACATAAACGGAGTGGCGAGGAGAAAGGCCATCAAGAACACCACTGAGGCATCGGAGAAGGCCTCGAGATGGCTCTGGATCAGGAGAGGAGGTCCATGGAGAGGAGCGAATGCCACCTGAACACAAGTGGTGGTCTGATCAACCACGGCTGGGTCGCCTGGGTGAGGGTGTCTGATGTTGAAAGACCCGAAACACCCAATGACCCCAGGTTACATCACTGATGATGTGTTCAGGAGCATCTATCAATGTATTTGTATCAATCAACTCATTCCATCATGTGTTCCAGTAATTAGTTGCCTCAAATTATGAAATTACCTTTTTAATATTTAGCAATAATTCATTAATTGTTGATGCTGCTGTGTTTAGTGTGTTTACACATTGGATTCTTGATTATAACTAGAGGATTTCTAGGAAATCATTTCCCTATTGATGAAGACTGTATGCAATGGTTTTCACAATACTCTTTAGACTGTTAGTGGCTGGGTACGTTCATAAGTTATAGGAGCAGAGTTAGGCCATTCGGCCCATCAAGTCTACTCCAGCATTCAATCATGGCTGATCTATCTTTCCCTCTCAACCCCATTCTCATGCCTACTCCCCATTACCCCTGAAACCCGTACTAATCAAGAATCTATCACACCTCCTTGAAAATATCCATTGACTTGGCCTCCACAGCCTTCCGTGGCAATGATTCCACAGATTCACCACCCACTGACTACAGTAATTCCTCCTCAACTCCTTTCTAATGGTATGTCCTTTTAGTCTGAGGATATGTCCCTCTGGTCCTAGACACTCGCAGTAGTGTGATCCTTGAGAACATTGGTCCTTACAAATTATGGATGACCAAATAATCCTAATACACGACTACTGAACATGTTAATGAGCATCCAGTACAGCATGTAAATTGGTACCATTTCATGAAAATAGGAATATTCTAAGATTTTTTTTTCTTCTTCTCACTCGTAGCTCATTGTTAATGACAAGAGTCAGAATCTCCGACGTCTGCAGGCTCAAAGAAATGAACTTAATGCCAAAGGTAATTATTAATATTGCTATTGAGTGGTATTCTATGTGGTGGCACTTGGGTCACTTGAGCTTGCATTGTGCTCTATCTCATGTCAGTGCATTTTCTTTTGTACCTGAATTTGGGATCATTTGTCTATCAGTATTGCAAAGTGATTTCTTGACATGGAGTAATGGTGTCCATTATGTGGCATTTTACAGTAGTTGCGACAAATACAGCAGGGTACAAATTGTGCTTGGTACACTAACTATTTGTAAGTAGTAAATAAAGTTAGTCCACATGGTATTACTCATATGTTGGCCTCTTTCCATTGAATTTTGATTCCCTTTTAAATACGCCCACGCAGTTTCATTTTGTTTTTGCATGTAATAGTGTTGTGTTAAAGAAATGTGGACAAGATTATAGTCTTTGATTTGATTATTAATTTTTGTAATTATTATTAGTTTGGTTTCAGCCCTGTATTTCGTTATTAAGATGGAATTATCTAATTTAGTAGTGAGTAAACAGCAATGCCAACTGTAGAACCTATATTCTGTGCTTAATTATTCAGCAGAATTCACATGGGAGATAGTTCAGCATAACATACTAAATTTTGCGAGAGGTTTGGATGATGTGATATCGTGCTCCGGTAGCCATGACTATTTAAATCTAGGGATTAGCGTCCTTCCATAAAGCTGTTTCATTTTTATTCTCTATTTCCAGTGCGTCTATAAAATGGATTTAATCTAAAACATAATTCTTACACAATTACTAAATTTTGAACTAATTCAATTCTAAATGTTTTGTAGTGCGCATGTTGCGGGAAGAACTACAGTTATTACAGGAACAGGGGTCTTATGTAGGAGAGGTGGTTCGAGCCATGGACAAGAAGAAGGTGCTCGTCAAGGTAATTCTGCAGTTTATTTTCGAAGGGGCACTGAATCTAATATTTATACTGACCTGGAAAGATCTGATAGCATGAATGTTGCAAAGGATTCCACGAATGAGTGGTTTAGCATCTGATAATATGATATCATCATATGATGGGCCTCTACTCGCTGGAGTTTAGAAGGTTGAGGGGGGACCTCATTGAAACTTACAGAAAGATGAAAGGCATAGATAGAGTGGATGTGGAAAGGATGTTTCCACTGGTGGGAGAGTCTAAGACCAGAGGTCAAAGCCTCAGCATTAAAGGGCAGTCTTTTAAAGGATGCTCCTGCTGCTTTCTAGCTGGTAACAAAGGGGAAGAAAGACTTCACTTGGCTAAAATATAACAAATGTGAAGTAACAGTACATTAATGACATAAGTGGTGTGACTTTTATGATTTTTCAATTGCAAAATTATTAATGTGTGGCAGAGAGCAGAGGTAGGAAGCGAGATTAAGATCTGACTTTATTTCCCTAAATCCATTTAATAATGGAGTTGAATTTTGAGACCTTTTTTATAATAGAACACATATTTCCAATAGCTTTCATGGTTAAGATATTCTAATTTTCAAGATCTATATGAAATTGCTTCATTTGGAAGGATGTCGCTATTTTCCCTGTTTTAATATCCAACTTCAATGCTGCTCAGGATGTGTAATTTTCCATTGAATGGTGCTTGCCCTTGTACATGTGGAATTTAAAACCAACGTGATTCCAGGAATATCTTGCACAGAATCCACTAGCTACAATAATATCCAGAATGATGATTGCTTAACATTGCCTGTAGATTTTACATCAAAACATTCAGCCTTTGTCTGCCTTTGGCTGTTGAACAGGTTTTTTTTTAGCGATCAAGATTACATCCTCATTCATTTATCACATTGTTGGTTTATCATTGCTGACTTCACTGCCCATTCTTTTTGCAGCTGTGGGTGCTGGTAAAGGGTTGTCACATAACGGTTAATACACCTCAGCTTCCTATGCTCTGTTTTATTTTTCAACACTCATTGTGGTGAGCACGAACATGTCAGGGAGTGGAACGCAATCTCCTTATCACAAAGTTACGATTCCAAAGATAATTCAAGTTGTTTGAAGGACTGGTTATTATAATACATTACAGCTTTGGTTGTTTAATGAAATATTTCAACGTTGATAATAACAGAAATAGAATGGGGGGTGATGGTGGGAATATTGCATTAATCAGCAGGTGAATGATTGGGAGGGAAAATGGGGTTGAGAGGGAAAAAAAGATCAGCCATGATCGAATGGTGGATCAGACTCGAAGGGGCGAATGGCCTAATTCTGCTCCTATGTCTTATGGTTTTAATCCCCATCAAGTGCAATGTGCACAACCTTTTAAATTGTTTGTGGCGTGTGGAGTATCCAATTAATTATTAAATAATTGATTTTCCTTTTAACATGTTTTGAAGCGTACACACATTCTAAGCAGTCTAGCTTTCTGGGGCTATAGCCTGCTACTTCATGAAGTGTAACGATTTTAGTTTGCACTTGTTGCGTGTTATACCTTCTAAAAGTAAGTTAAAACTGGACAGTGTTTTACCTTATTCAACATCTAACTTGGTTTCTATTTTACTCATACCAAGAGCATATCCAGAGGTAAACTAGATCTGAAACTCTGAGGGAAGAAGAGCAATAGGTAATAACATAAATCATGGATCAAAAATTTGTAGCCAGGTAGAGGAATTTGGGGACGATGAACTATTGTGTGCGTAGACAAAACAATTGAAGGTTGCCCAGCTGAAGATAAAATGGTGGAAGGGTATAAAGGGGATAGATTATGGAACAGTAGAAGGCACTGTAGTGCAGCGTTAGAGTTGCTGCCTTACAGTGCCAGAGATTCGGTTTCGATTCTCACCACAGGTGCTGTCTGTACGGAGTTTGTACGTTCTCCCCGTGACCTCCGTGGGTTTTCCCTGTGATCTCCAGTTTCCTCCCACACTCCAAAGAAGTGTAGGTTTGTAGGTTAATTCGCTTTGGTAAAATTGTAACTTATCCCTAGTATGTGTAGGATAGTGTTAATATGCGGGAATTGCTGGTTGGCGAGGACTCGGGGGGGAGAAGGGCCCGTTTCCGCACTGTATCTCTAAACGAAACTAAAGCATGTACTGTTATAAAGCTTAAACATTGGGCTTTTAGCTCTGAGCATTGAACTTGAAATCTACAATCTTGATGCTTGTCTGTACAGAATTTGTGTGATCTCCCTGTGACCGCATGGGCTTTCTCCGGGTGCTTCAGTCTCCTCTTACATTCCAAAGATGTGCAGCTTTGGAGGATAATTGGATTCTGTAAATTGCCTCTGGTCTGTAGGATAGAACTAGCGTATGGGGATCGCTGGTCAGCACGGACCTGGTGGGTCGACGGACCAACCGGTTTCCACGCTGTATCTCTAAAACTAAAACTAAAAAAGTAACGTTATGTGGCAGTTTAAGGTTGATGCTTAAAGGTTGGTGAAGACGATCTTCTTCGCTATTATATGTCATCTGATTAATTCATATATGCTTGAGCTTAGAGAAGCTTGTAAATAAGTTCAGGGGAGTTCGATAAGCTTTTCTTTATTCCGATCTTAATCTTGAATTTTGTTTTCCTCTTTAGGTTCACCCAGAGGGGAAATTTGTTGTGGATGTTGACAAGAACATTGATATTAATGATGTAAGTTGTAATAACAGATTGATGTCAGTGTACATATTGCTCTAGAAATGTTTGTGAATTAAGTATCAAATCTAAGCATTTGAATGTGATTATCGATTTAAAGTATTCTATCAAGACATTAATTGAGATTAGAAGACACTTCAAGGGTACATGATTCATGATTTAAAATAGAGTATAATTTTGTTTAATTCATTCGAAATCCTATTTTAAATATTTTTGGCACCGTGCCTTACGTGGTTCAAAGAATAATGATCTGCAAAACCTATTATTTAATATGTAGAGAGACAATTTATGTTCTAAATGTGCAAAGGAATAAATAATATAGATGCCCCCTAATTTAACGTGTTGTCCACAGAGCATGAGTTCTAAATTGCTATAAAATGGTTAATTACATGCTTCTCAATATGATAATACCCCTACCAATAATTGTGTTGAAGATGAGTTTGTCATGCCTCTCCTATGTGATTTGTTTTGACAAATTCTGTAAATAGCAAAATCGGCGCGGCAGGATTTTTGTACACAGATATGTGCCTGGAACGCATTGCCAGTTGTGGTGGTGGAGGCAGATTTGATGGTGGGTTTAAGAGGCTTTTAGATAGGTGCATGGATATGCAGGGAATGGATGGATATGGATCATGTGCAAGCAGATAAGAGTTTATCCAGGCATGTCTGGCACTGGCATCATGGACCAAAGGGCATGTTCCCATAGATAGACACCAAATACTGGAGTAACTCAGCGGGACAGGCAGCATTTCTGGATAGAAGGAAGAGGTGACGTTTTGGGTCGAGAACCTACTTCGGACTGAGCGTTAGGGGAGAGGGAGTTACAGAGATAAGGAAGTGGAAGAGATCAAGTTCAAAGAAAATGTAGAATAGCTCCTGTGCTGTATTGTTCTATACTCAACAGATGCCAATAGATGAGCCAGTGTGTCATTTTCATTTTAAACAGGAATAGATATGTTTGCTTGTAGCTATGCGGATTAGTTGGTATTGGTTTATTACTGTCAATTTTGGTGAGATACAGAGCTTTATTTGTGTGCTGTCCAGTCATATGAGTATAATCAAGTCTTATACACGTACAACAGCTAGTTCAAAAAGAAAAATACCAGGGTGCAGAATATATATCGTGTTGCAGCAATGGCCAGTCATCTATTGAATGAAATTGTAAAGGTTGATTTATGAGTGTTCTAAGTTTAGATTGATTACTTTCAGTAGTTTTGAAATGCCTTTATTGAGCCTTATTATGTTGCAAATAGATGTTGTTTGAGATTTGAATTTCACATCGTCGAGGGTGAGGGAGTATGCATATAAAATGTAGATGGAGTGCATGGTGGGTTTATTAGAATTGATGTATTGTCATGTTGTTAGCTATCAAAATGCAGAGAATGTTTTGGGGTCTTATAAAAATCAATCTTTCATAGACTTAAACCAACCTTTGAAAGTCTGACGTGCATTGGGAGATTCTAACTCAATTTATTGGCGAAGCCTGGATCAGTGCTAAAATTATTTTTTAGATAATATTGCATGACTAAATCATTTGATATTAAAAGATTTAAGATGTAATCTAACCTCTTCAAATCAGCAGGCATGATTCTGTCTTCTGTTCAGCCATTTCTGGAGAGAGACATAAGAGAGGGTCAAGTTGAGTGAGAGGGTGTCGGGGGTTATGGGACAAAGGCAGGAGAATGGGGGTGAGAGCGATAGATAAGTCAGCCATGATTGAATGGCGGAGTGGACTTGATGGGCGAAATGGCCCAATTCTGCTCCTAGAACTTATGAATTTATGAAATTTGAGCCTGCTGTCTGGAATGTAGCTATTTCATATTGGCAGTATGTTTGCTAACAGATACTTATACATAGTAGAACATAACACAGTACAGCACAGAAACAGGCCTTTTGCCACACAATGTTTGTGCTGAACATGATGCAAAGTTAAACCGAGCTCATCTGCCTGCTCGTGATCCATATCCAACTATTCACTTCACTTCCATGCACCTATCAAGACTTTCTTAAGAATTCTTAAGAAAAATTTCAAGAATTTCATCTTTTGTTTCTGTACATGATCGGTAACTGTGTTGTTCAGCTTAACTTAATTTATGTGTTGTAAAACTATAACTTAATTTACGTTTAAAGGTAACTCCGAACTGTCGCGTGGCATTGAGAAATGATAGCTACACGCTTCACAAAATCTTGCCCAACAAAGTGGACCCTCTGGTGTCTCTCATGATGGTTGAGAAAGTTCCGGATTCTACCTATGAAATGATAGGTGGCTTAGACAAACAAATCAAGGAGATCAAAGAGGTTATTGAACTGCCTGTGAAGCATCCTGAACTGTTTGAAGCTCTTGGCATTGCTCAGCCGAAGGCAAGTACACATTTCCCTTTTATCTTTTTTTTGTTTCCTTTTGTTATACCTCACATAATTTTGAACTTTAAATCTCAATATTAGATTTTTAATTTATTAACAGACCAGCTTGTGTTAGCTAAGAAGTACTTTGTAGCAACAGTTTGAATTTGGCAACCACTAAACTTTAAATTAGGAATTTATGCCATAACTTGCTTTGATATTTCTGTGTTCATAAGTCATAGGAGCAGAATTAGGCTATTCGGCCCATCGACGTTACTCTGTCATTCAATTATGGCTGATCTATCTTTTCCTCTCATCCCCATTCTCCTGCCATCTCCCTTATTTACTAATCAAGAAACTATCACTCTGCTTTAAAAATGCCCAAAGACAGCATCCGTAGTCTGGATCGAACCAGGGTATCTGGTGCTGCATTCGCTGTCAAGGCAGCAACTCTACCGCTGCGCCACTTGTGCGTAGTGGTGGAAAGATTGGTGGAAACTGGGCCACGACATGAATGCTTTCCTTGACTCCACTTCATTGCTTAAATATGAAGATTATCATTTTCTATAATTTCATATTTTAAAATCTTTCATGAGTACAATTAGTTTCAGAAGTAATTTTTCTTTTGGAATATGTGCTGGAAATTTTCAGGGAATATTCACTTAGGATATTCAGTCCACTAAACGTATTTTTTGTCATCTCATCTTATAGAATATCAGTGTAAACAAAGATCCCGACCCGAAAAGTCACCTTTCCATGTTCTCCAGAGATGCTGCCTGACCCACTAGGTTACTCCAGCACTCTGTGTATTTGTAAATCAGTATCTGCAGTTCCTTGTTTCAACATCAGTTTTCAGACTAGCTACTTGTTTTTGCTGATATTGTATCGGCAATCAACTAAAAAGCAGCGTGAAGCAGTGTAGAGCAGTGTTGACCTACTATTTACCTCTTTGGTGACCCTCGGACTATCCTTGATTGGAGTTTGCTGGCTTTACCTTGCACTAAATGTTATTCCCTTATCATGTATCTATACACTGTAAATGGCTCGATTGTTATCAAGTATTGTCTTTCTGCTAACTGAATAGCAGGCAACAAAATCTTTTCACTTTCTCGGTACACGTGACAATAAATTAAACTGATCTGAACGGAGATTTTTATTTCTGAAGAGATCCAGTTAATGTGAAAAATATTGGCTGGCCACAGATTTGTACAATGTCCAAGTACTTTGTGTACAATTCCACTCTGGATATTTATGGGACAGTTCGGCTGCTGCTCTATAGTCACGTCTCACTTCTCAGCTACTTTAATTTAAAAGGCCTCAAAATGACCATCAAATAGCAATCAGCAACCAAGCTCCACCAAAAAAACACTTCTGTAATAGAAGTCTTTTGAAAATCTTAATATTCCAGTAAGGTATCCATTGATGGGCATGGTATATCGAGGAGGAATTCTATGGGAGATTGAAACCTTATAAAGTCAGTCAAAATTTTATTTATGCATTTTACAAAGTGCCATGTTTATTTAAACTGAATAAACTGGTTCGAGGGCAACAGAGCCAAAAGCTACTTGCATTTGGAATTTTAGTAATAGCTCTCCTCCAAACTGGGCCACAGAATAGGCGATTTTCAAGTCAGAATTTAAACTTGGTTTCAGGACTATTTTTCAAACTTTTTGATAGATTCCTATTATAAATCAAAGTTATTTTCAAAAGTTATTTGTTTTACAAGTAACATAAACATAGTAATCTGTAAATACCATAATAAGCAACAAAAAATAATTAATTTTCCCTGCAGCATTTACAAAATTCAAGGTCTTTTTAATAGCTATAAGTTTGTTTTTGTTATTGTGAGCTAAAGATACTAAAGGCCGTATATCAAGATTCAAGAGGCGGTAGGCGGCGCGACTCGTCAGCAGCGGCCTCTGCAGCCCGTCTGCGTTTTTATTATTTTTTTGTCTATGTTTCGATGTAGTTTTTGTTATTTTTTGTTGGGGTGTGTGTGGGGGGAGGGGGTAACTTTTAATCTCTCCCTGCACGGGAGACCCGACCTTTTCTTTGTCGGGTCTCCGTTGCCGTTGGGGCTGCAACGAGGAGCGGCCTCCAACAGGAGAAGACCGGGGACTCTGGTGCCGACGACTTACCTCACCGTCGCGGAGCTGGCCGAGTCCAGAGCGGGTGGAGCGGTGGTGGAGCGCTGCTGCTGCTGCGGCCCGACCTCCGGAGATTCGGAGGCTGCAACTGCGGGTCTGGCGGACGGCGGCACCGGGAGCCCGCGGGTCCCTGGAGGGAGACCGCTTTTCAGGGCTCCCGCAACGGCGACTACTCCCGCCCGAGTTGCGGGGTTGAAGAGCACCATGAGCGGGGCCTTACAGCACTGCCCCGTGCTTGGAATGGCCGCGGGACTTTGCGAGCGCACGTCGGGGGCTCTAACATCAAGAACCCGGTGTGCGACCTTGCACCATCCGGCGTGGCTTTAATGGCCGCGGGACAATCGCCATCGCCAGCCGGGGGCTTTGACTTTGACTTTGACATGGGGGGGGAAAGAGTGCAGTGGAGAGATAAGTTTTTTTGGCCTTCCATCACAGCGATGTGATGGATGTTTATGTAAATTATGTTGTGTCTTGGGTCTATTTGTTTGTAATGTATGGCTGCAGAAACGGCATTTCGTTTGGACCTCAAGGGGTCCAATTGACAATTAAATTGAATCTTGAATCTTGAAGAGACATTTATTGTCACATGCACCAATTGGTACAGTGAAGTTTAGGTCATCTTACAGCCATACGAATAAAAAAGAACACAACACATGATAGACTTTAACATAAACATCCCACACAGCGGAATCAAAGTCACATAGTTTAATAGATTATCATCGCACAAGTGAAAGGAATTGACAATTGCTTGTCAGTTTCAGTGACCATCTACAATGAAGCTGATTGACGGATTGTGTTCTTAAGAGATAATGATGTCCGATTACCACGGAAGGTTAGAAGGAAACAGTTTTATTTAGCAAAGATTTTTTCACCCCCAAGACAGTTTTTGTTTTCTGCTTCACAATTTCCAAAGAACCTTTCAAATGGTTCTCCATTTCCCCATCAAAATTGTGTTATGACCAATTTGGACCACATAGTACAAAGAGTGTTCCCTAATTCACCACTTGTGTTATATCCAATTAGCACTGTGGAAACTTGCATTATAGCAGAACTACCTGTTGTAGGTTTCTCCTGAGCCTGCAGCAATTTTGCAGGGCTACGGTATCAAAAAACATAGAAAATAGGTGCAGGAGGAGGCCATTCGGCCCTTTGAGCCAGCACCGCCATTCATTGTGATCATGGCTGATTGTCCCCAATCAATAACCCGTGCCTGCCTTCTCCCCATATCCCTTGATTCCACTAGCCCCGAGAGCTCTATCTAACTCTCTCTTAAATCCATCCAGTGACTTGGCCCCCACTGCCCTCTGCGGCAGGGAATTCCACAAATTCACAACTCTCTGGGTGAAAAAGCTATTTCTCACCTCAGTCTTAAACGGCTTCCCCTTCATTCTAAGACTGTGGCCCCTGGTTCTGGACTCGCCCAACATTGGGAACATTTTCCTGCATCTAGCTTGTCCAGTCCTTTTATAATTGTATATGTTTCTATAAGAAACCCCCTCATCCTTCTAAACTCCAGTGAATACAAGCTTAGTCTTTTCAATCTTCCCTCATATGACAGTCCAGCCATCCCAGGGATCAATCTCGTGAACCTATGCTGCACTGCCTCAATCACAAGGATGTCCTTCCTCAAATTAGTAGACCAAAACTGTACACAATACTCCAGATGTGGTCTCACCAGAGCCCTATACAACTGCAGAAGTATCCTGTCAAAGAAATTGAATCTGAACCCATGTTTTAACCTGAACCTCATTCAATAATTTCCACCCATTGCCATATTTATAAGGCTGGTTGTACAAGACCGGCTTCCTTGGCCTACAGCATTCCTCATTCATATGACCCCAGCACTGATGGCACTCCATGGGACTGTGAAGAGGCCCAGTTTCTGAAATGTCCCTGCCCCCCTTTGACAGCTGGAGAAGTGTTTATAAGCTTTAGTAGATTGTAATAATTGATATTAAAGTATAACTGAAAATAAATGTTTAAACAAAACTAACTAAAACCACAAATAAACAAAACATCTCACTACAGCAAAAGAATTTGCTTCAGTCTTTGAAGTCGGCAGTCTTGGATCCATCAAGCATGTTTTATTGTCGTATGCCCTGAAATGGAGCAATGAGATCCTCACTTCCAGCAGCTCAACAGATATATACATGGAAATGCAATTTTATTTATGCATTTCACAAAGTGCCATGTTTATTTAAACTGAATAAACTGGTTCGAGGGCTACAGAGCCAAAAGCTACTTGCATTTGGAATTTTAGAATATAAACTATATTCAGTATATAAAAAGACGAAAACTATGCCCCTAGTCTCAGTTGGATGTTCTAGTGTTTATTAGTCTGATGTTTGTTTGGAAGAAGCTGCTCCTGAACGTGGACCTTGCGGTTTTCAGGCTCCTACATCGTCTTCCCAATGGCAGGAGTGAAATGGGAACTCGGCCAGGGTGGTGTGCCAGCATTAGGTCTAAACAAGCTCAGAATCTGAGAGGCAATTTCTTTCCCAAGTCTATGCTGTAAATCGGTGGGAATGGGCTAACAGCTGAAAATGTATTGTTAACCATATCTTAACATGACATGTCCTGCTTCCTGTGTATGAATATTATTGGCTTCAGATCAGTTTAGTTTAGAAATACAGCATGGAAACAGGCCCTTCACCCACCGAATCCACGCCGACCATCGATCACCCGTTCACACTAGTTCTATGTTACCCCACTTTCGCATCCACCCCCTTTACACGAGGAGCCATTTACAGAGGCCAGTTAATCTGCGAACCTTGTGGGAGGAAACCGGAGCACCGGAGGAAACCCACGCGAGCACGGGGAGAACATGCAAACTTCACCCAGGTAGCACCTGAAGTCAGGATCGAACCTGGGTCTCTGGCTCTGTGAGGCAGCAGCTCCACCAGCTGTGCCACTGTGCCACCCTCAGCAATGAGTTGCCTTAACTATATTTTCTATGTTATAAATGGCATCAGTTCTGTACCTTGTGCTGCTTTGAGGAAAAAGCTCGGGGGGGGGGGGCTGCTCCTAATTTGTATATATTTATGTTATTTTCTCGATGATGTGGTTAACTAATTTATTTTATTGGGAAAAAAACTCATTAAATTCTGTGAATTGATGTATTGCAGGGTGTGCTGCTGTATGGACCTCCAGGAACTGGGAAGACTCTGTTAGCTAGAGCAGTGGCCCATCACACTGACTGCACGTTTATCCGCGTTTCTGGCTCTGAACTTGTGCAGAAATTCATTGGGGAGGGTATGTGTTTGATCAGGCTATTTAATGTTCCCTTTCAATTATGCTATTTTAATGCTATGTGTAATACGCTCCAGGATTTGCACCAAAGTGCGACACTCTTGTAATGCCCAAGAAATTGAGCCATTTCAAATCCACATCATTCCGACTCGAAAGACAATCGTTTAAACTTAAGCCAGACAAAGTGTGCTGGAGAAATCATACATTATATGCCAATTTATATTCTACGTTTTGTTTTTTCTATCTCTCTCGCTCTCCTTGGTTTCCTTCAAGTGATTTGGTGGTAAGAGTTTTGGCAATCTTTCAGTGTCATACAGCATGGAAATAGGCCCTTCAGCCCAACTTGCCCATGCTGACCCAGGTCCCCCTCTACACTAGTCCTACCAGCCCACGTTTGGCCCATATCCGTCCAAAACTTTCCTATCCATGTACCTGTCATGTAAATGTGGTTATAGTACTTGCCTCAACTATCTCCTCTGCCAGCTTGCTCCATATACCCACCTGTGGTGGGTATATGTGGAAACTATGTGGAAACCTCTCGTGGTCCTATTAAATCTTTCACATTGCACCGTAAACCCATGTGCCCTGGTATATGATTCCCCTGTTCTGGGTAAAAGACTGAATTCACCCTATCTATATCCCTCATGACCTTATACACCCCTATAAGATTTACCTTCCTGTATCATTGTAGGTATGCCACAACAAGGATATCCAGATACACAAGACAATACCAGCAAGGACAATGTTCCCACACACTGACTATTTTTTAATCCAGTTATTTTGCCCTAAATGTACACAGCAATTCATTAACTTGTCTGTTTTATACATGAATGCATGCACGAGATGCATGCATGCACGGGATTTACCCAAGTACATGCATCGGAACCAAACTTAAATCTTTAATAAATGGTTGATTGCTATCAAAGGATCTAAACTGACAATGTAGAAATTCAGGTTACTGTGCACTATTTCCACTTTACTGCACACATCACATTCAGGGGAGAGTACAGAGATTAATTTTAATTTGTTAACTCATTGATATTACTGTGATAAATTGGTCCTTTACATAAACAAGGTTTGATCGAGTTTATTGTTACGTGTACGAGGATAAGTGAAAAGCTTTTGTTGCATGCTGTCCAGTCAGTAGAACCACGATACATGATTACAATCTATACATGATAAAGGGAACGGTGGTTAGTGCAAGGTACAGTCTAATTAAAGATAGTCTGAGGATCTCCAATGAAGAAGATAGTAGCTCAGGCCCGCTCTCTGGGTTGTTGATAGAAAGGTTCAGGATGATACCATGGCATTTCCCTGGTAAATGGATTGTATTTCACTTGCCACCCCCCTTACTTGCTGCAGCAAGTAAGAATTTAATTGTTCTATCTGGTACACATGACAATAAAACACTCTTGACTCTGTTAAATCAGTTGTCCCTGCAGAGGCATGATTCCATGGGTGTTAACTGCTTTCTGACACTACATGGGTACTTGTGCCTGCCCAGATGGTAAGACTGCTCAACAGTGATGTAAAGAAGATACGTGATAGGCACATTTGTGGGTTTTTAAATCTGATATCCAGACATCAGTACTTCAGTTGGGGGGGTTTTAGATAATAATCTATAGTAGGAGTTCTGCTTTTTATTTCCTCCTATCCTGAGCAAGTGTGACACTGACTCAGTGACCTAATGCATCAAAGGAGTTTTTCTGCAGGAGCGACTCCTTACTATTCGCACGGTTATCTGGGACACCATTAGCACAGCAACCTGTATCACAGCTGTCCAAGGAACCAGTTCAGTTACTGCAGGAAATACTAATATTCGGCAATAAGAGTTAAATGGTAGTAAGTGAACCAATATTGAAAATGGAGCAATATAAGTTCATTACTTCCTGGTGTTTGGAGCCATTTTAGGAAGTCTCATTTAGCTCTCATCTGGTGCTTTTCTCATCTGAATTGTCTGCACCATTGTCATCTTGAGATATTTCAAAAAATATTGCCTTTAATCTGATTAACAGACACCAAAACTTGTGAGGTCTTCCAAGAATACTTGCATTGTTTACCTAGTGCCTTAGAAAGTCTTGAGGTTACAAAAGACATTCCTGAAATCTGTCATAAATATGACATAAATCTGTCTCTATTTGTTATTGAATTCTCATCTATCTATAATTAACAAAATAATTACCATCTATGATATTTATAATGATTTAAAAACTAGACCATGGGTTTATACATTGCTTTTACAGGTGCTCGCATGGTACGCGAGTTGTTTGTCATGGCCAGGGAACACGCTCCATCTATTATCTTCATGGATGAAATTGACTCTATTGGTTCATCGCGGTTGGAAGGAGGTTCTGGTGGTGATAGTGAAGTGCAGCGCACTATGTTGGAGCTTCTCAACCAGCTAGATGGGTTTGAAGCCACTAAGAATATTAAGGTACAGTTTAATCTTGCCAAATGTTGCTGGGAGGTACTGTCAAAGTGGCAAAAGTCTGTTTGTAACCTTATAATGCTGGGTACGTGGAGGTGAGTATCACTACCTTCCATACAACAGAACTCAAACAATACGTTTAGTTTAAGTTTAAAAATACAGTATGGAAACAGGCCCTTCGGCCCAGCCAGTCCATGTCAATCATCGATCACCCATTCACATTAGTTCTATGTTATCTGACTTTCTCATCCACTCCCTACACATTAGAGGCAATTTATAGAGGCCAATTAAATTACAAATCTGCACGTCTTGGCGATGTGGGAGGAAACCAGAGCACCTGGAGGGAGATGCATGCCGTCACTGGGAGTATGTGCAAACTCCGCGCAAAAAGCACATACGGTCATGTCTTTGGTGATCCGAGGCAGCTGCACCACTATGCCATGTTATAATTATGCTGTCTCCTGTGTGTCACTGCTGTTTATGTGGAGAAGAACATTTCTTTGTGTATACTGAAGACAGACACAAAATGCTGTAGTAACTCAGCGGGTCGGGCAGCATCTCTGTAGAAAAAGAGTAGGTGACATTTCTGGTCGGAACCCTACTTCCAACTAAAACATCACCGATTATTTTTCTCCAGAGATGATGCTTGACTCACTGAGTTACTCCAGAATTTTGTGTCTATCTTTGGTACAAACCAGCATCTGCAGTTCCTTCCTGCACTTTCTTTGTGCATCCATTGGAGCCCTGGTCAAGCTGTTGAGCCTGGCATTGGGTTGAAGATGAGAGTAGGACTCTGCCTGATCAATTAAATACTGAGCAAGTAGAAGGAATGCGTGGTTGGTGTCATGCCAGATAGAAACATTCCATTCAATTTATTCAGGAAGTATATTAGTTTGGTGAATTATGATTCGAGTCTCTTCATCTGTTTCCATGTTCTGCCCAGGTAATCATGGCAACAAACAGAATTGATATCCTCGATCCTGCACTGCTGCGACCAGGACGAATTGACAGGAAAATAGAATTTCCTCCTCCAAATGAAGAGGTGAGTTGGGAATTGTACCATATGGTTTGGAAGATGGTGATGATTTTTTTGTTTTTAATTCATCAGCTTGCAAAAAAAATTCAAAAAGTCTGGTGCTTCCTGACTTGCACCATCAGCGTTTGATCATACAACTATGACATTCTTTAGAAACTCAGAAGGGGAGCAGTTTCTGGAATCAGATAAGGAAGGAATGTCATAAATCGAACCAGATGGGCAGATGGAACAAGTTGGGGAAGGGGATAGGAGACCCAGTGGGTTGAGTGTGGCGAAAGGCAGATGGGACCTGGTGCGGTGGAGAATGTCACTGGTCATTGGGGGGCTCAGGTGGGGTGTGTTGGTTAGAAAGAAGTGGGGGGGGAGGGGGGTGGTGGGAGAGAACTTGAATAGATCAGAAGAATAGAAAGAAAGGAAGAAAGGGCATGTGGAACATAAAACAATCTGTGGAGATACATAACAGCTCAGGCAGCATCTGTGGATGGAAAGGAATGATCAACATTTCCGTTTGAAACGCTTCATTATCACCCCGTCCCCAGCAAACAATGGGACATTATGGGCTCCACCCTTCCTTGGCCATCAGTTGCCAGCCCTGCTTTGTTCTGGCCTTTATTTTAACCTCCAGTTCCCTCCCTCTACTTTCTGTCTGAAGAAGGGTCCCGACCCAAAATGTCACCCATCCTTTTTCTCCAGTGATGCTGACTGACCCGCTGAGTTACTCCAGCACTTTATGTCTAGTTTTGGGTCAAAACCCTGCATAGGGAGAATGGGCTACCTGAAATTGGAAAGTTCAATGTTCATACCATTGAGTTGTTAACTACCCTGGTGTCATATGCGGCGGTGATTGCCCGTTGGAAACCAGCACCACTGCGTCGCTAATGTTTTCAATGATTTAATAATAATAATGTAAGGAACTGCAAGTGCTGGTTTACACTGCAGATAGACACAAAACGCTGGAGTAAATTAGCAGACAGGCAGCATCTCTGGAGGGAAGGCAGGGTGGTGTTTCTGGTCGAGACGTTTCTTCAGATGTAATATGAGGTGTTGTTCTTCGAGTTTTCATTTGGCTTCGCCCTGGTCGTGCTGGTGATAAATGGAACCAGATGAGGGAGGTTGAGGTCAGATGGAACCGGATGCAAAAACCAGTTGGTTGAGTGTGTGCATGAGGAGTAGATAGAATCAAGGTGGGAGAGAAGATTTTTTTGGACAGATAAATATCTTGTGTTAATGTCAGTCATTCAACTGCTGTGTTCACAAATTGATACTCTTCATCCATGTGCTTTGGTTGTAACTCATAGAGAAGTGAAGGAGAGTCTGGAATGAGAACCAGATTTAACACTTCAAGTTGAAAACCCTTTATCAGAATTTAGGCTCTGAAATAGACCTGAAATATTAATTCTATTTCTTTGTCCATAGATACTGTTTGATCTGCTGAAGGTTTGCAGAACTTCCAGGATTTTTTTTTAAACTTTCATTTACATTTCTTAACAATCAAAGAAAAATTATTAATTCCAAAACGGCAAAATTAAGAGATTTGCCTGTTTAAGGAACGAACGTCTTGAGTTTTTTGAATTATTTAATCAAAGGTGCTTATTAAATGAGGACTCATTTTTATATTTATTTACTACAATAGTGGCAGTCAGTTTGTTATCGCACTTTAATTTACAATAACTTGTAAAATTTCATTTGGTTTAGATTAGTTGTTTGCTTATTGTGTTCAAAAAAGCAATTGTTCCCAGATTCATTTTGTGAACTTCGCAAATTGAGTTCATCCAATGTGTTTGATTCAGAATTGAATTTTTTTTTGGTAAAATTGTTTTGTATGCATTTCTTCCCCCCTCTCTCCCTTCTTCTCAGGCCCGTCTTGACATTCTGAAGATTCATTCTCGAAAGATGAACTTAACACGTGGCATCAATTTGCGCAAGATTGCTGAACTAATGCCAGGAGCGTCGGGTGCAGAGGTCAAGGTCAGGGACTGTAGTAAATCCTATTCAATCCTCCGGCTTCCCCTTTCCACCTTCTGCCCCCCTATAAAATGTATTTGTGTGGGTAATGCCCTGTCGTGGGTTGTACACTTAACAATACACTTTCACTGCAGTTAAATCTGCTTTGAAGCAGAAAAGCAGGAAGATATTAATATTTTTACTGTTTTGTATCATTGTTACAAATGTACCCACAGACTCTTTAATTGTGAACATGGAAACTCAGATGTTTTTTATACATAGGAAAATAATGCCCTATTTCTGACCCTTTGTTAATTTGGAATTGTAAAAATGTATAGCATTGTGACCCTGCCATCCAAAAACCCATTTAAAATTGCTGCCACATCTCTTGATTTGCAGCCTGTCGCCCAAGCGTTCATTCAACCAGCATTCATCTAGGTATTTTTAAAATATGATTGGAGTTTCTACCAGGTAGTCGATTTCAAATCCACAACCTTGGATTAAAATAAAATATTTTCTGACTGTTCAACCTTAAATCTCTCACCCTTGTTTGATATCTCTCTGCTAAAACAAACTTCTTTGTTTGTAAGCCTCATCATTTTGTACATCTTTTCAGACAACTCCAGTTGATTCAATCCCTCCATGCAAGTAAAATTCCCCATCATCCTCATAAATGAACTTGTAATATAGTGTCAGGCACCATACGGCGAACTCGAGTGATTGCGACTCGAGTGATTGCGTTAATTTTTTGTTCAAGTCTGAGGTTTCTTTCTTTGACCAGTGAAAGCAGATATCCCATAATCTGCCTTTTAAGGGATGGGCCAGAAATACTGACCTTGCTGGCAAAGGACCGTTAGTTAAATAACTAGCTAAATAGTTAAATGTGATAGTGGATCAGTAAGGCTTCAATTAAAATACAAATGTTCTAAAAGGGCTTATTAAAAATGTAGTAGAATTTCTGTGATCAAGTGGTGACGCCAGTATTGTCCGGGATTGTCTTTTTAAAGATGCCTTTATTTTTCAGGGTGTATGCACAGAAGCTGGCATGTATGCCTTGAGAGAACGAAGAGTTCACGTTACACAGGAAGACTTTGAAATGGCAGTGGCCAAGGTAAGAGACTGTAAAGGTTGTATCAATCAGGTGTAATGGCGAATTCAGTAATTTGGCTTCATGGCTACAATGGAATGTGCAACAATCACAGAAAGATTTGTGATGCAAGTTGTGAATGTGTGGAATGGATTATAGGAATTCTGACAACATACTTCAGGATGGCAGTAAGAGGAAATATAAACTACAATGCAGAATTATTTCTTGGACTCAGTGATTTTGTAATACAGCCAAATGGGACTGGAATCTAAAATTAATCCTATAGCCATACATCACTGTCTCAAATATATGCCATATTGTCCCCTCAAAAACATATGTAAACATATACAGCAGAACTCTTCCCAACATAGAGAGGAATTCTCAGTATGTTTTCAATTGATTGATATCAGTTACAATATCAAACCCTGAATAAGTGAAAATAATAGTTATTTGTCCATCCATGTTCTTGTGTGTAATAAAAGTGTGTTCTTTAGGGTTAGAGTAATGTTTAGGGTCAGGTCAAGGCATGGCCTTGCAACTGGTACCATGTACTCCAGTTCAATCTGTGGGACATGCTCATCATTCATGGAAAGTCTGCTTTGGCGGACCAGGCGGAAGAGATCTTTATGAACCAACGGCTGGAAAAGCGACTCAGCAACGCAAGTCAGAGCACTAAACCCATGGCCATCCACTGCAGCCAAGAGGTCTCCAGCTGTGATGATTTTTCATACAACTGGACTCTAACTTCTGTGGCCAAGACGGTGGGGTTGTTACAGGGCAACAGCTTCTCAACCTTAAACTCATTCACGCACAGGTTTCCCGCCATTGTCGTTACTGACGAGCCACCACAAATGTTTAGAGTAACTGGGTTACCTAAAATTAGGCAGGTTCAGTTTGGAGATGCAGCTTGGAAACAGGCTCTTTGGCTCACCGCCCATCAATCACTCGTTCATGTTGGTTCCGTTATCCCAGTTTTTCATCCACTCCCTATGCATTGGGGCCAAATTTTTTAGGGTTTAATGAGACTAAAACCCACACGTCTTTGGGATAAGGGAGGAGACCCATGCGCTCGCAGGGAGAACGGGCAAATTTCACATAGACAGCACCAGAAATCGGGATTGAACCCGGGTCTCTAGTGCTGTGAGGTTGAATTTAGTAAATATTTTGTACACCTTTCACTTTTACTCTTACAATCCTAATTGTAGAACAAAAAATGTTGTGGCTTGTATTTGACTGAACATTTGAGTTATTGGAATTCAAAGTCCCTCTTCATTCACAACCTGCAGCATATTTCATGTATTTTATTATTTCCTTTACTCTTCCAAAATATATTCCACACGTTTGTCTACATGGTGGTTCTAGCATTGGACCCGCGGTTTCTCATTTTTCAGTGTAATGTTGTATTGATTTACACTCACTCTTCATTCCATGCCTGTCAGCTTGATCTTTGCATCCTTAGGAAAAGTTCATTCCTAATTATTCATCAGCCTTGTTTTATTTATTACTTCGTTACTACAATTATTCAACATTACACGATTACTTTCATGTGTAAGAAGGAACTGCAGATGCTGGTTTAAACTGTAGACACAAAAAGCTGGAGTAACTCAGTGGGACAGGCAGCATCTCTGGAAAGAAGGAATGGGTGACGTTTCGGGTCTGAAGAAGGATCTCAACCCGAAACGTCACCCATCCTTTACTCCAGAGATGCCGCCTGTCCCGTTAAGTTCCTCCAGCTTTGTGTGTCTATCTTTGGCGTACTTTCTCTCGCTGACATGAAAGGATGATATTCACTCTCCTGTAACTTGGTTGTTCACTTCTATTTTCAGCAAAATTGTGTGATAACTTTAATCTCAAAGTTATTGTTTTCTAATAAAATAATAATTGTTTAGCCTTTTTAATAGCATTCCATGAATCCTCTCTAGACTTGGTTTAACTGTGGCCACTTAGTTTATACTCTGCTCTTCATTGCAATAACGTTGCTTACTCACCTTATCCTTTCATTGCAGGTGATGCAAAAGGACAGCGAGAAGAACATGTCCATCAAAAAGCTTTGGAAGTAATTGCATGCAGTGAAGTTGGTTGACAAGTGACTTTACCGTTTGAAAATGTCAAGTGATTTGAAGCTTTGTCTTTAATAAATGTAATTAAAAGAAATGTGTTCGTTAATGGTTAATTTAGCTGCTAAAATGATTTTAATTCCTGAACTGTACCGGACATTCATCTAGTAACGATGTTTCATACTTAAAAAAAAAATTCTCATGATTTACTTTGGTCAACAAAAGTAAGGATTCTGTATTCTCTAAAAAGACAGTGAAATGGTCACTCCAGGTTGGAACACGAGACTTTTGTACCAATCCTGCTCACGTCCAAAAAAGTCTTAACATTGGGTAGAAGGAAAATTTTCGTTGTATGTTGTTTAGATTGATTGGCCCAAGAATCAATCTGGGGTAGTTACTGGATATACAAGAGATAGACACAATGCTGGAGTAACTCAGGAAGCCATGCATCTCTGGGGAAAGGAATAGGTGATGTTTCAAGTTGAGACCCTTATTCAGACAGAGTTGGGGGAAGGGAAACCAGAGGCATGAAAAGGTACAGAACAGAGCCAGCACCAATGACCAAAGAGCCCACACAATGGTCCATTGCTGGCTGTGAAGGTGGTGATAACAAGCAGATACGAACAGTAAAACTATCAGGATGACAAGCCTCCCCCCCCGACTCCGTTGGGACCCAAGCAGTCGTTCCAGGTGCGACAGAGAGTGAATGCCAGGGTTACTGACCAAAATTAGAAATCATACCGCTCAGGTTTGTCCGACCTCTCTGTCCTGGGTCTCCTCCATGGGCCACACGGATAGAACATGGGAAGAGAATTGGAGGGCCCACCAAGATCACATAGATGATCAAGCACCCTTCTTATCCTATCCTTTCCCATCACCCCACCCTATACCATTTATCTTTAGAGGGTATTTCCAGTGGCCAATTAAACTACTAGGTTAAAAAAGATGTAACCTTTACATCATTGGGATGAGAACGGAAACCCACGAAGTCAGCACTGAAGCTGGGTCACTGCCGTTGTGACGGGGCAGCTCTACCAGCTGCCCAGTTTCAGAAATGTATGCGTTTCACCCAATTCTGCTCCTCCACAACCCGAGGGGGAAAAAACCACAAGACATGAGATAAACTGAAGCTGATCTTTACTGTCTTTATTTTCCACACAAAACCTCTACAGCAAAATGTGTATATGCGTAATCTGTTTTGGCTCTGGTACAAATGTGGTCCCAAATGCAACAAACATCAAATTACAAGGAAAATAACATTAATCATTTTTGTGCCTAGTGAGCAGTCTGCTTCAAAAAAAATGCTCAAAACATTTGCTATTGAAGCAGAGTTCCAACAAGCCAGTAAAACATTGCGATGTTTTTTGTATACCTACTGCCCACTAAAGGATTCAAAGCTCCGAGCATTGAATGATGGAGTGCAGTCCATCAACTAGTGCTTGCCTAAACCGGCTGCATCGTAAAATCAGAATGTGGCTACCTCAGTCACATTTGCTCTAAAGAACAATGAGCTCTTTGGGAATGGATGGCAGCTAAACCTCCATTAGTTACAAAGCTATGCGATTTTTAAACTGCATCAATATTTCACCTCGAGTCCAGTACCTTATTAATACGGGCATTCGCAGTTTAAATATTGTGTACCTTAGTCTTGCACACCACTGCATTGAATATAAAAGCCATAAAAAACATTTTTTAAATCTGTAAATATAAACGTGTAAAGCATCACTTAACGATTGTTACACTAATGGCTGCGTCACATAACAGGAAGAATGTCTCTCGTTAGTCACATTTTTTACACTTGGAAATTATCCTAGCTTTGCATGTTCTGGGGATATAACAGATCTGTGTCTTTTTTTGTGCTGGAATTCAATTAATTGCACTTGAATTCTGAGCCTGTTTGTAATGGAGACTTTCAGTGTCTCCTGTTATAACCTGTTGATCCACCTCACCCTGATGAGCCCTTTCTAAATGATCTTTGTATTCAGTCACATGAACTGAAACAATGACCCTGTTTAAGTGGTGGATTCTAATGTCCGGATCATGCTGCCATGTCTAGTGTAATAAAATGAAATAGATGGATTATTTCAATTTTAATTTGGTTAAATATTGAATCCGTCATCCAGCATAGAAACAGGCCCTTTGGCCCACCAAGTCCACATCGATCATGCATTTGATTATCTTCACATTTCCATCCACCTTCCCCAGATTTATGCCACTTGCCAGCGCACTAGGGGCTAATGATGCTCCCAAGCTACATCTTTGGGACGTGGAATGAAAGCAAAGCACCCACCCATTACAGGGAGAACACACAAAATCCAGTTAGTTAGCACTGAAGGTCAAAATTGAATCTGGGTTACTGCAGCTATGATACCAGTACAACCTATATTAAGAGTACGATGGAAGCTACAATTAATATCCCCGATGGGAGTTAAAAAACTTTGGTAATATCGTCTGAGTAGCACTCCATGAACCAGCAGGACTTTGGGTGTAGGGGAAGAAACTCTTAAAGAACGGCATCCACGTACTGTGCTACATTTATGCAAGTTATTTGGGGAGAATGAGGTGAATTGTGTGAACCTCCCCTTAAGTAATGGTAAGGGGAAGATTATTATTAAAAACTTAATAACTTTGCTGATTTGGATGAAATACATGTTTCCTAAAAAGCCTGCAATGATCCATAATAGATCATAGACCTTGCAAATAAAATACACTTTTGCATTTTAGATTTTCAACATAAATCACAAAAGGGTTGAAACAAAGTTTCTAAAATGCATTATCAGGCAATAGCCTGCAGAGCTGAGAGTTTGAGAAAAAATTGAAGAGTAATTAGTAATTTGCAGAGCTATGGGGAAATGGGACTGAACGGAGTGCCTGACAAGGAGTTGGCATGGATTTAGTGGGCTAACAACCAGATGTGCCTTGAAGGTTTATGATCAAGGAAACTAGCTGATGGGTTTATCAAGGCTGACGTGGGTTACAGGCTATGTACAAAGTGCAGATTGTGTGTGATGTTTAATTACGCCTGATACACTTAATTAAGAGACATACCCTCCTGTTGCAACCTTCTAAATTAACACAATCTCACACAAGCAAATTTCCCTGCATTTCAATACCCCAGCTAAACTATTCCACACTCGCGCGCACACACACAGCAATCATTACTGTAAACTTTTAAAGCTAAAGCTTTGCAAAAATCTGGAATTCAGATGAAACATTTAAATTTGCATCTTGCAATTTTACTTGAAAAATTATTTTTACCTGAAATATTCAGCTCTTGTTACCCTTAACCTTTATCTTCCTGAACACAAACTTTTTATATATATTTTTTAACAAAACAAATAAGTTGTGCAATACTATTGGAAAGCAACTTTCTAAATTAAACAGCTCCAAACACAACATGAGATTGCAATCCCATACGTGGAAATTTCATCAGTATTCCTATTCAGATTAAAGATAGACACAACGTGCTGTAGTAACTCAGGGGCTCAGGCAGCATCTCCGGAGAAAACGGATAGGTGACGTTTCGGGTCCGGACCCTTCTTCAGATCCCTTTTCTCCAGAGATGCTGCCTGGCCTGCCGAGTTACTCCAGCACTTTGTGTCTAAGGTTGGTATAAACCGGCATCTGCAGTTCTTCGTTTCTACATTTCCTATTCAGATTGTTTGGATCTACCTCTGTGCAGAGTTGTACAAGTTGTGCCTTGAACAGAAACCTAAGTGTTGTTGTAGGTTCTGTTCAGTAAAGTAGAAGCTCCATTATCTGAGCATCAGTGCTTTGGTTAGTGCATTCCAACTGCATTATTTTCCATATGGCTCTGATCTGACAAACATCATTTTGATTATTCTTTGCATAAAGCACGATGTGTATTTGAAATCGAGTTGACGAATCCTAAAATCAAGTTAAATGCTTATTACAATTCTGTTGCTATAGTGCTTGCAATCCTGCTGACTGGCAACATGTTTTCAGGCTTGCGTTTAAAAAACATTCTGGTGATTAGCAGTTTCAAAGAACCAATTTGCAACGTTTTACTTCTTAAAAAGGAAGAATGTTTCGAGTTTGAACACCAATAAAACAGTAGTTTGAAATAATTAATCACTTCTGAAAACAAAATCTACAAAGACACATTTATCATTTTCATCTCCACATTCTGCAACTGTCTTGAACCTGATGATCATTTACATATCAGCCCTAGTCACACAACAGTGTGAATTGGAAGAAATTGGTCCTTGCTAGCCGACACAAATGTAAATCACCCCATTCCACATCCCTTCAAGATTGCTGCACGAATTTTGTCCGCAAAACTCTCCATATACCTTGAAGTGCACCGTCAGGTAATACACATGTTTAGAACGGTACTTATGTAAACTTCAAACCATGCTAAATCAGAGTATCCTACATAGTTCAAACAAACTAAATAGAATTTATCTCGATTTCACAATATTCACACAGTATCTATTTCAAAACTATAGATCAAATTCATCTCTCATCAGTGTTCACCGTCTGCAACGTTAGTGCGATTTCTGATACCAGGTTATTTTTGGTGGATTGAATTCAAACCACATTTTGCACTGGTACATTTTACTTTCTTAGTTGCAACATGTTTAAACACTGACAGAAATGTCCTTGTAATAAACTAACTTACAGGATATTGATAAAGATTTAAGGCACAGCATATAGCTCTAGAAACCGTGAGACGTTCTCTTCTGAGAGCAATGCAATTTGGATTGTCACTGCAAGGAGACAAGCTGAGTAACGTGCATCTTTATCACTAATCTGATGGATGAGTGGTCCATGTAACGCAATATATATACATTTTTTCCAGCGATTGAAATAATTCTTCATGAAATGTGATTGCTATCACCTTGGCTAGCAACTGTAATGTCCTGTTCCAATTCCAGCTTGCGTAATTTATACACAAAAGGACCAAAATGATTAAAACTGAGAGGATTTTGAACTCTACAAAGAGTGACAGTGCTTGGTCCTAATCTAATGTTCCCACAGTACTCAGAAAAGATGCAAAAGTACTTTTTACTGACTCTACAAGTTCAAAGTTTGAAAGATTTAAACGAGAGAAAAAGAACACCACAGCCCAGAAATTATGACATTAAGCGCTGAACGCATTCATTAACCAAGAATGCAAACAGGAATTTCTGGGCATAACTATGATCCAAAACTATGATTGCTTGTAAGTGCTGGAGAGACTTACAACAAAACAATGTGGTTTTTATCCTTACGATACCACAGCTGTCAGAAATAATGTTTCAAGCATGTAAAACACCCTTCAATATTCCCTGGGGATAATTGGGATCCTGCTCTTCACGTTTACGATGCCTTCACTTTAGGAAGTTGTCCAGCTATTCTGGGCGCTCCAGGGGTTATGATAACTAGCTCTGATTGTGCAATCTGTTTCTTTGTGGTGAAAACCTAAAGGCAGATTTGGGCCATACCAGAAGGCTTTCAGCCAAATGAAATTGCTGGGGTCATAAATAATCAAAAATAGACTGAACACCCTTGAATTGAAAGCAATAATTAAAAAAAAAAAAGTTTTAGTTGATTTGCTCCTGCAGATGTTAGTAGCCCTCTGACTAAACACTGCAGGAGAAGGGGAGAGGGCGTTTACATTTAAGTATTGAATTCTCTTTTCATAAAATAAAATGTCAAGACTTTACAAAAATAGTGCTGGAATGTCCCTGGTAAGGAGCAGCTATGCTGCTGGTGACTCGTTCTTCAGCCAGGTTGTTCTTGGATGTCAAGGAAGCAGTGCAAGTAACGTTGAGTTCCAGTTCTTTGGAAGGGGGGGGGAAGGGGCACTAAGTGAAACGTATTCCCAATACTTGTTCCAGTTCTTGTCTGCGTTGCTGAACCTGTTCAGAAAGAAAAATATTACATTTTTAATCCAATGTGCCTAATTTGACCCTGTATTAGCACATGACAGTATAGCACAGGAACAGGCGCTTTGGCCCACTATGTCCATGCTGAACATGATACCAAGTTAAATTAATCTCTTCTACCTGTACAGTGCCCTCCATAATGTTTGGGACAAAGACCCATCATTTATTTATTTGCTTCTGTACTCCACAATTTGAGATTTGTAATAGGATAAAAAAAATCACATGTGGTTAAAGTGCACATTGTCAGATTTTAATAAAGGCCATTTTTACACATTTTGGTTTCACCATGTAGAAATTACAGCAGTGTTTATACATAGTCCCCTCATTTCAAGGCACCATACTGTTTGGGACACAGCAATGTCATGTAAATGAAAGTAGTCATGTTTAGTATTGTGTTGCATATCCTTTGCATGCAATGACTGCTTGAAGTCTGTGATTCATGGACATCATCAGTAGCTGGGTGTCTTCTCTGGTGATGCTCAGCTAGGCCTATATTGCAGCCATCATTAGCTTATGTATGTTTTGGGGGCTAGTCCCCTTCAGTTTTCTCTTTGGCATATAAAAGGCATGCTCAATTGGGTTCAGATCGGGTTATTGACTTGGCCACTCAAGAATTGACCATTTTTTATCTTTGAAAAACTCCTTTGTTGCTTTAGCAGTATGTCTGGGATCATTGTCTTGCTGTAGAATAAACCACCGGCCAATGAGTTTTGAGGCATTTGTTTGAACTTGAGCAGATAGGATGTGTCTCTAAACTTCAGAATTCATTATGCTACTACCATCAGCAGTTGTATCATCAATGAAGATGCGAGCCAGTACCTTCAGCAGCCATACATGCCCAGGCCATAACACCCCCACCATCGTGTTTCACAGATGAGATGGTATGCTTTGGATCTTGGGCAGTTCCTTCTCTCCTTCATATTTTGCTCTTGCCATCACTCTGATATGTTAATCTTCATCTCATCTGTCCACAAGAGTTTTTCCCAGAACTGGTTGTTCTTTTAAGTACTAGAACTGGCAAACTGTAATCTGGCCATCCTATTTTTGCAGCTAACCAATGGTTTGCATCTTGCCGTGTATCCTCTGTATTTCTGTTCATGAAGTCGTCTGTGGACAGTGATCATTGACAAATCCACACCCGACTCCTGAAGAGTATTTCTGATCTGTCGGACTATGTGGGAGGACTATGTACAGTATAAACACAGCTGTAATTTCTACATGGTGAAACCAAAATGTACAAAAATAACCTTTAATAAAATCTGACTGTGCACTATGGGGGGCACTGTATGTGATCCGTATCCTTCCATATCCATATTGGTTGATGTTACTTTGTCGTTGCTTCGACAGATTCATGAATAGTACAGGGGTTATGGGGAGAAGGCAGGAGAAAGCGGGAAAGGGTGGGAAAGGGGTTGAGAGGGGAAGTTAGATCAGCCGTGAAGGAACGGCAGAGCCGGCTTGATGGGCTGAATGGCCTAATTCTGCTCCTATAAATGATGAATTTATGAAGTTGAGTGACCACCAGGAGGATGAAGAGCGCCTAGTCTTTGCCCTTCTATTCTCCGTGCACAATTCAGATCTCACCTATCCTCACAGTATGTGAACAGAATGAGGTGAAAGAAACTGTTTATTACGATACGAGTGCTTGAATCTGTGACTGAAAGAATTTCCCTTTGAAGCAATGTTTTGGTGTATCAAACATCTCTGAGAGCTTTGAAAGTCCATCACACTTGCGGTGTATTGGTGAACTAACTTGGATGTTCACAAGACAGTGACTTTCATGCTCATCCATAACTGAACACTTCATCCAGGAAGTACAGTGGGTCTGTGATATGCGCATGACGAAGAATGTTGCTATATTAAATATCAAACTAATTTCCATTTCATAGTCATTACACCACTACTGGACATATTCCATTCTTCCTATCCTTTAGTTTTGTTTAGAGGTACAGCATGGAAACAGGCTCTTCGGCCCACTGAGTCCATACTGACAAATCAATTACCTGCCCACACTAGTTCTATGTTATCTCACCTTCATATCCACTCCCTACACCCTAGGAGAATTTCAGAGGCCAATTAACCTACAAACCCGCATGTCTTTGGCATCTGGGAAGGAAACCAGTGCACTCCTGGAGGAAAACCATGCGGTAACTGGCAGAACATGCAAACTCCACATGGGCAGCACCCGGGGTCAGGATCGAACCCAGGTCTCTGGCGCTGTGAGGCAGTGGCTCTACCAGCTGCGCCACTGTGCCGCCTCCTGGAACCTATTAACAGGTTCCCAACAAAGGAATCAACTGCACAGCTGGCCTTTGTTTTTCACTTCTTTGAAGAGGTTGGGATTCATGGAGTGGAAAGAAAAAATCCTGGAACAAACGGACTAACGTGACATCTAAAGTACATGCTGTTCCCAGACATTCCTCCAATTGCAGATTCCAAAGGTCAAACGTGACGATTATCCACAAGGTCTCAATACTTATTGTTCCTTTACATCACATCACAAACATGACATGAAGACTGAGTACCTCCAAGTTCATACTGGCAAAATTACCAAACCTAACCCCACCTCACCCACCCCCAGACTGTTACAACAGTCATCTTTAGTTTAGAGATGCAATGTGGAAACAGCCCTTTCGTTCCACTGAGTCACACTGACCAGCGACCACACATGCACTAGTTCTATCCTACACATTGGAGACAATTTACAGGAGCCAATTATCCTACAAACCACAACATCATTGGAATGCGGGAGGAAACCATGCAATCATGGGCAGGACGTGCAAACTCCATACAGACAGTACCCGGATTGAACCCAAGTCTTTGGCGCTGTAAGGCAGCAACTCTGATGGCTGCGCCACTGTGTCGCATTTGTCTGCCCATATCCTGCTATGTTCTGTCCCTTCAACAGTATGTCTAAATGTGTCTTAAACAAAAGTTGTATCTGAATCCACTGCCTCCTCTGGCAGCACGATCCAGATATCAACCACCATCTGTGTGGAAAAAAACTGACTATCCAGTTTATTTTCTTACACTTGCCCCACTTTAAAAAAGCACCAGCTATTGCAGTCTCTTTAAAACACTGCTGTCACAAACTTTCAAAAGACCTGAATTGTGACTAGAGACTTGGCAATCTGGTTTTTGAGAGCACAAGGAGCTTGCTCTCGATCCACGATGACCTTTCATGAAGGAAAGTGATTGACCCGTCAGTCAATGCACTTTCTCCTCCTTCAGAAATGCCGAACCTGTTAAATGTCTCAACATTTTCTTCTCAGCTTTGCAGTAATAGCCTAATCCCCTCTTCATGTCCTATCCTTCTAACCTGCTAGAATTTGCCAATTTACACAAAGGGTGGTGGGTGTACGGAACGAGCTGCCGGAGGAGGTAGTTAGGGCAGGTTCTTTCACATTTAAGAAGCATTTGGACAGGTACACGGATAGGATAGATTTAGAGGGATATGGTCCAAATAGAGGCAGGTGGGACTAGTGTAGATGGGCATGTTGGTCGGCGTGGGCAAGTAGAGCTGAATAGCCTGCTTTCATGCTGTATGACTGACTCTAAATCAGAGCACATCAGCGGCGTACAGAGTAATGGAATGAGAAGTTAATCGGTAATGTGAAGCACTAAACTCCACTGCTTATCACAAAGAGTAAAGGCAATGGTGTGTGTGTGTGGAGTGTAGTGTGTGTGGGTGTGTGGGTGTGGAGTGTGTGTGTTGTGGAGTGTGTGTTGTGGAGTGTGTGTGTGTGTGTGTTGTGGAGTGTGTGTGTGTGTGTGTGTGTGTGTGTGTGTGTGTGTGTGTGTGTGTGTGTGTGTGTGTGTGTGTGTGTGTGTGTGTGTTGTGTGTGTGTGTGTGTGTGTGTGTGTGGAGTGAGAGTGAGTGGAGCGTGTGTGGGTGTGGAGCGTGTGTGTGTTTGTTGAGCGTGTGTGTGTGAGTGGAGCGTGTGTGTGTGAGTGGAGCGTGTGTGTGTGTGGAGCGTGTGTGTGTGTGTGTTGTTGAGCGTGTGAGCGTGTGTGTGTTGTGGAGCGTGTGTGTGTTGTGGAGCGTGTGTGTGTGGTGGAGTGTGGTGGATGTGTAGTGTGTGTGTGTGTGTGTGTGTGTGTTGGGGAGTGTGTGTGTCGTGGAGCGTGTGTGTGTGTGTGTGTGTGGAGCGAGCGTGTGTTGTGGAGCGTGTGTGTTGTGGAGCGTGTGTGTGTGGTGGAGTGTGTGTGTGGTGGAGTGTGCGTGGGGGAGTGTGTGTGTGGTGGAGTGTGTATGTGTGTGTGTGTGTGTGTGTGTGTGTGTGTGTGTGTGTGTGTGTGTGTATATATAAATTATTGGCAGTACCTTTGAGAAGATGAATCTTCCGACTCCTTCCTGTGTCCAGGGTTCATGGTAAAACTCAGCCCGTCTCTCTTCCTCTGGGTTGCCAGTGACATCAGTCATAATCTGAAGTCAATACAGAGGGACATTAAACCAAGAATCTTCATAGGTGAAGTGTAACTTATTGTGTGACTTGAGCTGGAATTGTATTTCTGAGGGCAAAGACCAAACGTAAAACTTTGTTTTTGCTCTGTGTGGCAGGAAACCGGAGAAAACCCACGCAAGTCACATGGGGAGAACGTACAAACTCCGTGCAGACAGCACCCGTAGTCAGGATCGAACTGTCTCTGGCGCTGTGAGGCAGCAACTCTACCGTTGCTCCACTGTGCCGCCATCATTTGCTTCAGCTTCTGGCCTCATCTGTTGCTCCCTCAGACTGAGATGAGGAAAAACATTTTTCACCCAGAGAGTTGTGAATTTATGGAATTCTCTGCCCCAGAAGGCAGTGGAGGCCAATTCACTGGATGTTTTCAAGAGAGATTTACCTCTTGGGGCTAACGGAATCAAGGGATATGGGGAAAAAGCAGGAACGGGGTACTGATTTCGGATGATCAGTCATGATCATATTGAATGGCGGTGCTAGCTCGAGGGGCCAAACGGCCTAGTCCTGCACCTATTTTTCTATGTAATCTAATCAAGCCACAGCCCGTTGTGTACATTGTAAGCGATTCTTCTCTCCGTGAGCACTCTCACCTTGTAATCGTGGCACTGCGACTTTATCCAGTCCTGAATAAACTCCTGAGGATGGTTGCTGAAGCTCAGCATGAAGTCTCGTTGGATCTTCAATTGATTGATGGATTCAATTGTGTCATGAATCTGGAAAACAACGCATCTGATAACCATCATTTCAAATATAGTTAGAATCTTCACAATCCATCTTGTCAAACATGACCAAAACATTTTAGAACATTTGTTTGTACATCGTGATTTTTAAAATTCTGCTCATCTCATGCTGTAGTGCAAAAGACTTAAAATATTAAAAGCCAAATAGTCCTTTGAACTCGGTTGCTCCACATAATAAAACTCAGATTAATCTGCATCTACACTTATCCATGTAGACACCAATTTTGCCAGAGATCTTGTCATCTTTTCAAGAGATTACTTGTCTGGATGTTAACTATTAGACATCTGTTCCACAAATTAAAAGAAGAAGAATTCTTCTGGCTGTCTATGTCAAGCTAGTCTCATTAGTTTGTTTTTGATTTGTTTAGAGGTAAAGGTTTTGATTCCTGCCAGAACACATTTATGTAGAATGCAGAAATTCAAAAACTCGTGATCATAGACAGGAGATGAAGGTGTGGAACTGGCCTTTATTACTGAGGGCTCCACATCAAAGACAAGGAAGAGGCTCCACATCAAAGACAAGGAAGAGATGCCAGTTAGAACATTGATGTGGGGAGATTATTTAGGCTCAAGTAAATCAAAGCTCCTTCACTTTAACATCAGATGAGTTTTTGAACAACTCTATTGTTTAAGAAATAGTTTGTTAAGAAATAGTTTTGGCGGCATGGTAGCACAGCGGTAGAGTTAGTGCCATACAGCGCCAGAGACCCAGGTTCATTTCTGTCTCCGGGTGCTGTCTGTACAGAGTTTGTATATCCCCCCCCCACCCCCGATACGTGCGTTGGTTTTCTCCGAGATCCTCGGTTTCCTCCCACACTCCAAAGACGTACAGGTTAGCAGGTTATTTGTTTTGGTATAAATGTAAAAATGTCCCTAGTGCATGTGGGAGAGTGTTAGTATGCGGGGATCGCTCATTGGTGCAGACTAGGTGGGCTGAAGGGCTTGCTTCCGTGCTGTATATCTACTCGATGCTAAACTAAATATTAAGAATTTGTTGCCAAGTCAAACCCTTACCATTGCACAAACGATGAACACTTTAAACTATATGTTTAGCACTGTCCTCACCCATTTCATTTCACTGTTCATTCCATTTAGGACCGAGATGAGAAAAACATTTTTCACACAGAGAGTGGTGAATC
Organism: Leucoraja erinaceus; assembly: GCF_028641065.1. Lineage (NCBI taxonomy): Eukaryota > Metazoa > Chordata > Chondrichthyes > Rajiformes > Rajidae > Leucoraja > Leucoraja erinaceus. The sequence continues at coordinate 22,972,752 of NC_073403.1, forward strand.
TCTGGAACTCTCTGCCACAGAAGATAGTTGAGGCCAGTTCATTGGCTATATTTAAGAGGGAGTTAGATGTGGCCCTTGTGGCTAAAGGGATCAGAGGGTATGGAGAGAAGGCAGGTACAGGATACTGAGTTGGATGATCAGCCCTGATCATATTGAATGGCTGTGCAGGCTCGAAGGGCCTACTCCTGCACCTATTTTCTATGTTTCTATTTTCATGTAATTTTTAGTAATATTCACTGCACAACCTATCTAACCCATTTAATATTTGAAATACTTCAATGCATCCCATCTTTCCGTGCTGTAAAACGGAAAGATGGGATGCATTGAAGTATTTCAAGTATTCCCTTATCTTTTCTCTGAAGTCTACACTTGCTTTTAATCAATTGTATTTAAAAAAAAAAATCATTTCCAATACACATACATCAGCCATGTGGCATGGCAGACAAAGTTTAACGTAACTATGGTTTGATCACTGAATTGTAAAACCTTTATCTTTCTTCTGCAGACCCATATCCTACTGTTGTGTCCTTATATTGCCATCATATTTACTTGTAGATTAGTTTTATAGTGTTACCAAATGTATCATTTGGGAGTGGAGGTTTCAAAGTATAATTATGACGGTATTGACCGAAATGAAAAAAAAAAACAGCCAAGTTAAAAAGTCATGGTTTTTGCTAACATATGATAGTACTCAATAAGAATTTACATAATAAATCTTTTAAACACAAACGTGCTTTTGTGAAAATAACCAGACTGAAAAAATGTTGTTCAATCATACATTCCCAATCTTCAATATTTTTGTAAAATACTTGGTAGGCATATCCAAGACATTTTTTTGTGTCATCTTGTAAATGACAAATATAGCAAGGTGATCAGTTTCAGAATGTACATTCTTAGTTGTAATATGCCACTTTGTGGTTTATGTTATAGGAGCAGAATTAGGCCATTCGACCCATCAAGTCTATTCCGCGATTAAATCGGGGCTGATCTATCCTTTCCTTTCAACCCCATTCTCATGCCTTCTCCCCATAACCCAATTACAAGGTGGGTAATTCTGCAGATCCTTCCTTGCTTGTTGTTAGCACCGACCAAGAAACAATGACTCCAATGAGAATTCTATCTTCATTCGCCCATCCTCCGCTGGCATTACGCTAAACGTGGAACGAGGTCTTTTAAAAAGATGAAAGCTATTTGAGCCATTTCTTGCGTCAAATGTGGGAAAAATTATCACTGATGCTCAGGACCACACCTTGGAGATCTGAAGCATTGGGTGGGGGGAAGATTGCTCTGCAGACCGAGTTATCAGGAAGGATGACTGATATTTAATGGCCTCAATGACTTACCTTAACATCCAGGACTGCAATCTCCTGCTGGTTGGTTGTTGAAAGAAGGAAGTTGCTCATTTGACTCTTCAAAGGGTCATCAACCTCAACATCAATGTCGTAACAAGCAGTTTTCTTCTGATCACTTGGATCGACACTGCAGTTGATGTTAGAGAAAAGATTTATCACCTTGCCTGGTTATAAAATAGCTTTTGAAATTTTGTGACCAGTTGCTCTTACAGCAGAACACATATGTAAATCCAGTTCATTTCCTGCACTATACCCAGTATCAATGAAGGTTTCATTGTAGGGCCAGAGTTTTAAATGACTGGGTATTACCTAACCCAATCACCAAATGTAGATTACACTAATGGAGGCACTAAAGGCTGTAGATGCAGAATTTGTGCAAAGAAACAAATTGTTGGGAGGGGGCGGGGGTGGCAGGGGGGCTCGTAGCCACAGCTTCAAGACCTTGCCTGATGGAGTACTGGTCAACCCCATGCAGAAAGGTGGTGGAGGCTTTAGAAAGGGTGCCGAGGAGGTTAACCAGAATGATTGCTGGATTAGGGGGCAATATTTACAAGGAGAGGTTGGACAGACTTGGGTTGTTTTCTCTGGAATGCCAGGTCGAGGGTAGAACTGATATAAAATTATCTTCTTCCTAAATTAATGTCCTTTAATCCTGAGGCTATGACCTCTAGTCCTAGACTCTCCCACTCGTGGAAACATCCTTTCCATATCCACTCGATCCAAACCTTTCACTATTCTGTATGTTTCAATGAGTTTCCCCCTCATCCTTCTAAACTCCAGCGAGTACAGGCCCAGTGCCGACAAACGCTCAGCCAATTACTACCCTGAGGAACCAAGTGTTCTACGTGACGCTGACTGGCAAGGTCAGAGTTCTTACCTAATCATGTGATTGATAATGATGGGGTCCGGATGTTGTAGGAGACCAGCCAGTTTTATTGGGATCTCAGTGAACTTCATCCGCATGCAGTTAAATATCTAAGAGAAAGACTCAATGTTAACAGGTGATGGAGAACAAGGGATACCAACTGCGGGAGGATCATATAGCTGATCACAAGCGTTTATATTAACTGAGGAAAAGGCATTTATTACTGAAGACTTTAGAGATACGCCGTGGAAATTTTATTTTATATTAGACCAAGTGCAGACCCGTCGATACGCTGCGTACGCCCTCAATGTGCCTGCGGGCCAACAGTCCGTTGACGCGCGGGATTTTCGGACAGTGCAAGCCCGCGGGGACGGCGAAAAGCAGCGGTGGACCAGCCGATCTGTCTTCCGCCAGCGTGACAGAGCCGGGCCAGGGGGGGGGGGGGAGTGGAGGAGAGCCGGGCGGCAGCAGCGAAAATCGCTAGCGAAATTTGAAAAATCCCAACTAGCATTTTGGGTCGGAGCCTTTCTGTGGAGTGGAGCATGTTTTACCTGCTTGAAGTAGCGATTGCAGTTGATGTATTCCTTCTCGTGGTTGTCCTGCAGCTTGTTCTTCTTGATGTAGAGCCACAGGGCCTGCATGATGTTGCCCCGTGTCTGAGTGTGGACCCCCAGCAGTCGGGCCAGCCTGACATCCAGCTTGTACTGTGGGGGCTGAAGTGAACACAAGGTTAGGACCGGTCACGGGCCAGTGAACTAGTATCAGACAAACGCTTCCTGAGGAAGGACATTCTTGCTATTGAGGGAGTGCAGCGTAGGTTCACAAGGTTAATTCCCAGGATGGCGGGACTGTCATATGCTGAGAGAATGGAGCGGCTGGGCTTGTATACTCTGGAATTTAGAAGGATGAGAGGGAATCTTATTGAAACATATAAGATTATTAAGGGTTTGGACACGCTAGAGGCAGGAAACATGTTCCCCATGTTGGGGGAGTCCAGAACTAGGGGCCACAGTTTAAGAATAAGAGATTAGCCATTTAGAATGGAGATGAGGAAACACTTTTTCACACAGAGAGTTGTGAGTTTGTGGAATTCACTGCCCCAGTGGAGGCCGGTTCTCTGAATACTTTCAAGGGAGAGCTAGAGAGGGCTCTTAAAAATAGCGGGGTACTGACTGTGGATGATCAGTCATGATCACATTAAATGGAGGTGCTGGCTCGAAGGGCCGAATGGCCTACTCCTGCACCTATTGTCCATTGTCTATTGTAAACTGGTACTTCCCGTCTGCTTTAGTAAAAAGACTTCTGCCACCTGGACAGACCTCTCATAAAGTCCTGGATAGAGTGGATGTGCAGAAGATGTTCATTAGTGGGAGAGCCTAGAACCAGACTGCACAGCCTCACATTAAAAGGACGTACCTTTCGAAAGGAGATGAGGAGGAATTTCTTTAGTCAGATGGTGGTGAATCCGTGGAATTCATTGCCACAGACAGCAGTGGAGGCCAAGTCATAGGGTATTTTTAAAGTGGAAATTGATAGGTTCGTGAGTTTAGTTTTAGAAATACAGCGCGGAAACAGGCCCTTCGTCCCACCGATCATTGATCCCCGCGCGCTAATGCTAACGTACACACACACTAGGGACAATTTACAATTATACCAAGCCAATTAAACTACAAACCTGTATATCTTTGGAGTGTGGGAGGAAACCAGAGCACCAGTAGTCAGTATCGAAACCGGGTCTCTGGCGCTGTAATGCAGCAACTCTACCGTTGTGCCACTCACTTTATAAGGGTGCAAGGGTCATGGGGAGAAGGCAGGAAAATGGGATTATGAAGGATCAGCCATGATTGAATGGCTGAGTAGACTCAATGGGCTGAATGGCTTAATTCTGCTCCTATGACTTCACAGACACAGGAGTGACAAGCCTCAGCCACAAGACAAAAGGGATGCTTGCCATCACAACAGCTGGTCCAGGTGAGCTGCAAACTGTAACACAATCTGACGCTCTCCCTTTCACATCGGAATGGTTCTATCCAGCCAAGTGATACTATCACGTTGCCACAATTTTTCTCTGTGCTGGAAACCAAATACTTTTATTAACCACTAACCCTTCAAATGAAAGTTATAAAATTCTTTGTCTGAATATCCCAACTGAGAATACATTGTACAGTAACCTTTACTTTCTTGCAGATGGGAACTGAACCTTTTTTTTAGTGATCAAAAGCTGCTCCTGGTTGTTTACATATTTGGGAATTACAATATTTTCAATGAATGAGTGAATATATTCAATGAATATTAAGTGCAAGGAACTTTGATGTTTATCTTGACTATTAGTTTAGTTTCGACACACAGCATGGAACCACGCCCATTGGCCCACTGAGTCTGCATCGACCAGCGATCACCTTTCCACTAATTGTATCCTAAACACTGGGAACAATTTTCAGAAGCCTACAAACCTGCACGTCTTTGGAATGCGGGAGGAAACTAGAGCACCCAGAGAAAGCCCATGTGGTCACAAGGAGAACATACAAACTCCGTACAGACAGCACCCATTGTCAGGATCGAACACAGGTCTCTGGTGTTGGAAGACAGCAACTTTACCACTGCACCACCCATTAATGCTTTTGTTAATTTGGGTGCAGTACTATATCGACTACAAAAGAGTATATGTCTACAACACCCAACCAATTAAGAATATGATTTAGTTTTAGATATGTTTAAAAAATCAATATAAGAGAACAATGCAGGACTGTTAGAAAATCTGAACATGGATATGCAGGGAATGGATCACGTGCAGGCAGAGGAGATTAGTTTAATGTAGCATCATGTTTGGCATTGACATTGTGGGCCGAAGGGCCTGTTCTATTAACTGGCTCACTCATATCGTCAAGGGAGATAACGACACAAGAAAGTGCAGATACTGGTTTACAAAGAAAAAAGACACAATGTGCTGGAGTAACTCAGCGGGTCGGGCAGCATCTCTGGAGAACATGAATAGGTGACGTTTTGGGTCATAGAAACACAGCAAATAGGTGGAGGAATAGGCCATTCGGCCCTTCGAGCCAGCACCGACATTCAATATGATCATGGCTGATCATCCGAAATCATTACCCCGTTCCTGCTTTCTCCCCATATCCCTTACCACTAAAAGCTTTATCTAACTCTCTCTTGAAAACATCCAGTGAATTGGCCTCCACGGCCTTCTGTGACAGAGAATTCCACAGGTTCACAACTCTCTGGGTGAAAACCATCTCAATGGCCTTCCCCTTATTCTTAAGATCGAATGATAAGTTGGTCTTGCCTGCGCCAGTGTGCAAATGATTTCAGGGTCCACATCATTATTGTTGCCTCCTAACTGACCCCTTAAAATGGACTAACAAACTGACCAATTGTCACAACAAACTTCAACCATGTACAGGAGCAGGTCAAGACTCTGATTAGTACGGGGGTCAGGGGTTATGGGGAGAAGGCAGAATTTGGTTGAGAAGGAAAGATCGGCCTTGATGGGCCGAATGACCTAATTCTGCTCCTTTAACTTATGGACATAACTCACTACCATATTCTCAGGGAAGGTACTGAGGGGCAGCGAGTGTGGATTTACAAGCAATACCTACCTTCTGAAAAAAAAAAAACCTGATCTCAAATGAAAAGAGTGGATTGATTGCAAGTTGCTTACAGTCACTTTAGCCCCGACTGGTTATTGAGCAGTTTGGTCTTACCTGGTGATCCAACATCAACAACAAGGTGCACTTCACATTGACATCTCCTGGTCTCTTCACCTGAAAGCCGTCCGTCTCCTGGGTGGTGGGCATTCTGTGCCACTGTAACCCACATTAAAGTTGCACCTTACAGTTCAGTTTAGTTTATTGTCACGTGTACCGAGGTACAGTGAAAAGCTTTTGTTGCGTGTTAACCAGTCAAGACAATACATGATTACAATCAAGCCATTTACAGTGTATAGAGATACCTGATGAGGGAAAAACATTTAGTGCAAGGTAAAGACACAAAGGCTGCCGAATTGCAGAGACAGTAAGCCTGGTTGGAGAACTGGGCAGGGGGAGGGGCTGGAGAGAGATGGAAAGCAAGGGCTATTTGAAGTTAGAGGTCAATATTCATGCCGCTGGGGTGTAAGCTACCCATTCAAAATATGAGGAGCTGTTCCTCCAATTTGCACTGGGCCTCACTCTGACAATGGAGGAGGCCCAGGACAGAATGGTCAGTGTGGGAATGGGAGGGGGAGTAATTCATGACCTAATTCAGAACCATTTTTACTCGTGGACATTTTTCATCATGCTAGAAAAAAACGCCCCGATGCCACGAGTACCTACGACTAGCATCACGACCTGCTACGACCACATGAACCGGGAGATCAGGTAGGTTTAGGCCGACTGAGGAGATGTTCAGCGAAACGATCGCCGAGCCTGCGCTTGGAGTGAACAAGTTGTCAGCCCTCTGACTCCTCAGACAGACCACTTTCTCTGCAGGCAGTTTAATTAACGCGGTCAAAGGGCTGTGGAGGAACCTACTCGAAATATAACTAACTGTCCGTCAATATAGCCCATGTTTTTATAGGATTCCATTAACAACTAAAACACCCTGATAGTTTGACAGGGAATAAGTAATAGCTATGAGGGAAAGGAGAGATCATGAAGAACAAACAACATATTGGAGAAAGAGTGGAATTTGAAGAAAGGTTACAAGTTAACAAACAGAAGATGACATGTAGGCCCTTAAACTTATTGACAAGATCATAGCTGATCTTGACTCTGACAAAGGATTCCAGGCCGAAACACCCCCCCCCCCCTCCCCGGGAACTATAATCCCCTTTTATCCCATCTCTTTCCCATTCCCCGTGTCCCATTCCACTCCTATCCCTCCCTCCCGCTTTACATTTCACACCTCTGTTCCTTATCGGACTCCATTTGGTTTTCTTTTCATCTCTTGCCTTTGACACCTACTCCACCCATCTGCCAATCCCCCCCCCCCCCCTCCTCACCCCTCGGGACCCTCTCACCTGTATCCACCTGTTACTTGCCAGGCTTTGATCCACCTCCACCTCTATTTTCCACCTTTCTCCTCCCTCCGTCAGTCTAAAGAGCCCCAACCCAAAGCGTCGCCTGTCCATTCCTTCGAGACATGCTGGCTAACCCAATGAGTTCCTCCAGCACTTTGTGTTTTGCTCAATATTCCAGCATCTGCAGTGCCTTGCGTCTCAGGAAACATCAAATGTTTCTCTTTCCACAGATACTGCCTGACCTGCTGAATGTTCCTGGCATTTTCTCTTTCGCATCTACCACTCGTTTGATTTTCACTTACTCATCACTCTGTTCACTTTCCTGTCCGTGTCCTCCCCCAGCCTTCTTCCTCTCCTGTTGCCGGGACTCAAGGGGCTGAGCTACAGGGAGAGGTTGGTAATCCAGGACTTTAATCCTTGGAGTGCAGGAAGCCGAGGGTGATCTTACATGTACAAAATCATGAGGGAAAAGAACAGGGTGAATGCACTGAGTCTTTTTACCAGGAGTAGGGGAATCAGGAACATGAGGACTTAGGTTCAAAGTGAGAGGGTAAAGATTTAATAAGGATCTTGAGGAGCAACTGTTTCCTCACAGTTGGGCGGTGGGTATATGGAACGAGCTACCAGAGGAGTGGCTGAGGCAGATACAGTAACACCATTTAAAAGATATTTGGACGGGGGAACAAGGATAGGAAAGGTTTTTGAGAGATTTGGGCTAAATGCAGGCGGGTGGGACTAGTGTAGATGGGGGATCTTGGACAACAGGGGCATGTTGGATGGAAGGGCCTGTTTCTGTGCTGTGTGACTGTCTTAATTTGGAACCCAGGGAACTTGGGAGACAAAGGGTGACAGACAGATAGAGGTGTGCAAGCATCCCAAAGGAGAGGATCAAATTTGCCCAAGTTATAACTGCCGATCACGGCGTTAAAAGGAGGAAATTCCACATGATGGAAGGGGATCGAGGCTGTTAAGGTTGTTTAGGACCAAGACACAACTTACCGAATAGTGAATGGCCTGGACAGAGTGGATGCGGAGAGGATGTTTTCACTAGTGGGAGAGTCTAGGACCAGAGGCCATAGCCTCAGAATAAAAGGACGTACGTTTAGGAAGGAGATGGAGGAATTTCTTTAGTCAGAGGGTGGTGAATCTGTGGCATTCATTGCCACAGAAGGCTGTGGAGGCCAAGGCAATGGGTATTTTTAAATGGAGATTGACAGATTTTTGTGTCGTAAGAATATCAGGAGTTTTGTGGAGAAGGCAGGAGGATGGGGTTGAGAGGCAACGATACACCAGCCATGATTTAATGGCCCAATTCTACTGCTATGAATGATGAAGATTATCGGGTGGGCAAAAAGCTGATCCGGAGGCACTGAGACACCAGCCCCCACGGCACAACCTACTGCAGCTGGACAACTGAATGGTGCACACCTCATGATGTTGCAGTGTTGAAATAAGATCATGTATGATATCAAAATTATTTTTGTGCGAGGATTAGACATGAAAAGACCTGGTAAAAGATCAATGTCTCGAAGTCTGTTAATGGTTTCTGATGGGGTTCAATGGTCTTCATAATCCCTTTGTGTACATTTTAGTTTTGTTTAGATATAGCAGAGGAACAGGCCTCTTGGCCCTACGAGCCCATACTGACCATCGATCACCCGTTCACATACTTGGTGAGACCACACCTGGAGTATTGCGTACAGTTTTGGTCTCCTAATCTGAGGAAAGACATTGTTGCCATAGAGGGGGTACATAGAAGGTTCACCAGACTGATTCCTGGGATGGCAAGACTTTCATATGAAGAAAGACTGGATAGACTCGGCTTGTACACGCTAGAATTTAGAAGATTGAGGGGGGATCTTATAAAAACTTACAACATTCTTAAGGGGTTGGACAGGCTAGATGCAGGAAGATTATTCCCGATGTTGGGGAAGTCCAGAACTAGGGATCACAGTTTAAGGATAAGAGGGAAGTCTTTTAGGACTGAGATGAGGAAATCATTTTTCACACACAGAGAGTGGTGAATCTGTGGAATTCTCTGCCACAGAAGGTAGTTGAGGCCAGTTCATTGGCTATATTTAAGAGGGAGTTAGATGTGGCCCTTGTGGCTAAAGGGATCAGGGGTTATGGAGAGAAGGCAGGGATGGGATACTGAGTTGGATGATCAGCCATGATCATATCGAATGACGGTGCAGGCTCGAAGGGCCGAATGGCCTACTCCTGCACCTATTTTCTATGTTTCTATTCTGTGTTATCGCACTTTACACATTAGGGACAAATTACAGAAAGCCAATTAACCTAGAAACCTGCACGTCTTTGGAGTGTGGGAGGAAGGCGGAGCACCCAGCAAAAGACCCCACCAAAAGGGAGAAGGGAGAATGTGCAAACTCCAAAAGGGCAGCACCCGAGGTCAGGATTGAACCCGGGTCTCTGGCGCTGTGGGGCAGCAGCTCTACCGCTGCGCCACCGTCCCATCCACAATTTGGGCCGAAGAATTTGCCTGCACAGGATATGCAAGAGGCCAAAATGCAAACCATCCAGTGAATGAACGGGCATTAGTCATCCAGGAAGCTGTACGACAGTCTCTGCAAAGGGGGGGGGAACGTACTGCAGATCGACATATCTCAACAACGGCGATGTTTCGCCGAGCCTGGTGCTGCCAACACTGCCGTGCAATAATAATTTGAGTACATCTGATCTTCTGAGGGAACGAAAAGCAGGGATGTAGCAACACCTTGAAGCTGTTCCCTATTCCCACAACAGGAGCAGACGGGAGCAGCCAACTTAAAGCAGCTGAAGCGTTCAAATACATTTGCAGGCTGTGCCTAGTAATGCTGGTTGAGCTAAACGAAGGGTGTAAGTCATCACATAGAACTCTCTGAAATATGTCACGTTAAGACATGCATATAAAAAATACATGCAGCAGATGTCTGTACAAAGGCTAGGAGTAGCTGCCTGTCGAATTAAAAACAACTCCTGATGACCAAATGGTTTATCTGGCTGTGTGGTGATATCATGTTTCCTACTTTTATGGTGATTACTCTGAAGAATGCCTCTGCTTTGCATTTGCTCAACGGATACGTTTAAGTCTGAAGTTGCCAGATTTTACATACTGTTCACTAGTTTTTGACAGCACACATCTCCTGAGCGACGGGATTGGAGTCTATTGTATGCAGAATTAGCCCATCAAGTCTACTCCACCATTCAATCGTGGCTGATGTATCTTTCCCTCTCGACACCATTCTCCTGCCTTCTCCCCATAACCCCTGACTAAACCTTTACTAATTAATAATCTATCACTCTCAGCCGCTACAATGTTCATTGACTTGCTCTCCACAGCCGTTTGTCGCGTGACTGAAAGGGACAAAAGAGACAACGGAAGAAAGTGCAGATGCCGGAATCTCGAGGAAAGCACAAAGTGCTGGAGGAACGTAGTGGGTCAGGCAGCATCTGTGGAGGGAATGGATAGATAATGTTTCGGGTCAGGACCCTTCTTCAGACTCTGTCCTGATCCGAAACGTTATCTATCCATTCCCTCCACAGATGCTGCCTGACCCGAGGACATAAGAGGGGTCGGCACAATGGGCACACCTCATTATTGAACTTATTCATTAACTCACCTCTACCAAGTGATTGTCTGGACCATACAGGTCTTTGTCCAGCTCGATGACCAAACTCTTGAAAAAGGACGAGAACTTCCTCTTCACTTTCCCAGGCTGGAAAAGGGAAATTGCAGTATTAGTGAAACCGACTCTCGCGTAAAAACGGGCAAACTGCTCGAGAGACGGAACCCGCTACTAACCTTCAACCAACCCCACTTGATGAAAGGGTAGCAACAGAATTTAGCCACTGACTGGCTGCACTCCATGCTTGGCAATGCCAACATGTGGACAAGCTTTTCCCTTTGAGAATAGGGAAGATTCAAACAAGAGGACATGACTTCAGAATTAAGGGACAGACGTTTAGGGGTAATATGAGGGGGAACTTCTTTACTCAGAGAGTGGTAGCGGTGTGGAATGAGCTTCCAGTGGAAGTGGTGGAGGCAGGTTCATTGGTATCATTTAAAAATAAATTGGATAGGCATATGAATGAGAAGGGAATGGAGGGTTATGGTATGAGTGCAGGCAGGTGGGACTAAGGGGGGAAAAAAAATTGTTCGGCACGGACTTGTAGGGCCGAGATGGCTTGTTTCCGTGCTGTAATTGTTATATGGTTATATGGTTAAAGAGCGCAAGGCACCAGACAATGAACACATAATTACCAGATGGAAGGTGGCCCTGCAGCTTTGATGTACTATACTGCATGTCCATGCAGAGATAGTGCTGCAACTCGACTCTGTGTGACGTTATACTCATCAATCCAATACACTTAGTTTCAATAAGTCTTTCACTTCCATTCAACATTTTAGAATTGGAAAGAATACAGACGATATACACTAGTCAAGAATGTTTTTATTGTCATATGTCCCAGACAGAACAATGAAATTCTTACTTGCAGCAGCACAACAGAATATGTAAACATAGTGTGTAAGAAAGAACCGCAGATGCTGGTTTAAATCAAAGGTAGACACAAAATTGCTGGAGTAACTAACTCAGCAGGTGAGGCAGCATCTCTGGAGAGAAGGAATGGGCGGTGTTTCGTGTCGAGACCCTTCTTCAGACTGATATCGGGGAGTGGGAGATACAGAGATAGAATGTAGTCGGAGACTGTAAGACTTGTGGTAGAACTGGGAAGGGGGAGGGGATGGAGAGAGAAAGCAAGGGCTATCTTAAGTTAGAAAAGTCAATGTTCATACTGCTGGGATGCAAAACTACCCAAGTAAAATATGAGGTGCTGTTCCTCCAATTTGCGCTGGGCCTCACTCTGACAATGGAGGAGGCCCAGGACAGAAAGGTCAGATTGGGGAGTACTCTGCAGACAACATAGTGTACATATTAAAAAGTGTACACGTGTACATATTAAACACACACACACACGTGTGTTTGTGCATGTGTGTATTTATACTTTAAAATAAATTATACAAATATATATTAAAAATGTATAAAAGAGTTGTACAGTGAAAAGCTTTGTTTTGTATGCTATCCAAACAGACCAGGTACACTGAACATAAATGCAATCAAATCAATCTCAAGTACACTAGATATGGAGGAAGATGCAGAATGTAGGATATAGTTCTCAACATTGTACAGCACCCATTCCATACACAAGGTCCAATGTCTGTAATAGGGTAGAGGTGAATCAGACGGTAGCTGAGCTTATGGAAGGGCCATTCAGAAGCCCAATAACAGAGGGGAATTTTCTTCTGCTTTGGAATCAAAATCAAGGGGTCATAGATTTAAAGTAATTGGTTGAAGCATTGGGGGAGATATGAGGAATTATCTTTTCAGCCAGAGGGTGGGTGGGATGTGGAACTCACTGCCAGGCAAGGTGGGAGAGGCACAACATCTCATCAAATGTAAGCAATACCTGGAAGCAAAGATCTTATAGCAGAGCAAGATAGGCTACTCCTGCTAAATGCAATGGACGTGTAGTACGCTATGGAGGGGATCATGGGCATTTTTCCACGCCCATTTTAGCAACCTGAGCCTATCTAACCCGACCCGACTCGCACTGTAATCAATGTTGCGGGGCAACAGTTTGTGTGGGTCAGATTCATAAATCTGTCAGTTCAAACTTCTTGTCAAGAATAAAATTTGATTCTGGTAATTGTCTTTTTTAATGTTTTTTAAATTTCTTTTTAAATTGCTCACAAGCAGTGTTTGAGTTGATTTTGTAGTAACCGGAACAGACCCGACTCGCAGGGTGATTGACAGGGGGGAACTTTTTGTGCGTGATCTAGGGTTAGATTCATAATTCAGTTAGTTCATAATTCTGTTGATTCTTGTTTAAAGAATAAAATGTTTATAAACACACATACATGAAAATTATATAAATGTATATAACACACACACAATTATATTTCTTCTAATCCAATAATGAACTTTATTTCAGACTAGACAAGGGACATTAAATAAGAAACATTGTAAATAAGAAACATTGTCTTGGGGCACTCTCTCCCCGCTGCCCCGCACTCTCTCTCCCCGCTGCCCCGGGCCCCGCACTCTCTCTCCTCGCTGCCCCGGGCCCCGCACTCTCTCTCCCCGCTGCCCCGGGCCCCGCACTCTCGCTCCCCGCTGCCCCGGGCCCCGCACTCTCTCTCCCCGCTGCCCCGGGCCCCGCACTCTCTCTCCCCGCTGCCCCGCACTCCTTCTCCCCGCTGCCCTGGGCCCCGCACTCCTTCTCCCCGCTGCCCCGCACTCCTTCTCCCCCGCTGCCCCGCACTCCTTCTCCCCGCTGCGGATCCAATCTTTGGCCGGAAGCAAGAAGGCGGGAGCAAGAAAGCGGAACAAGAGCGGAACAAGATGGCGGAGTCAGGTTGCTAAAATGTGTCCTATAATCACCCATGAATCCGCCCATGAGCGTACCTCACGTTTGCGTGAGAGTAATCCATCTTGCTTCGCTATAAGATCTTTGCCTGGAAGTGTATTTGAGAGCCGTGACCTGCTGAACTTTGACCCCGTGCTGGAAGGTGGAAGGAAACTGCATAGTTCTATTGTTTGAACAGCACAACAATCTCTGGGCCCATCTCATTATTTAACAATCATTATCTCACCAACTTTAACAATCCCTGATCATAAATTGTCAATGATCTGTCATGTTCTCTCAACAAATCTGAAGGCTTCCTCCTGCCAGGCTGTGACACATGAACTTTAGTGACCTCGCCAGATATAATTACATTTATAGATACAGCATGGAAACAGGCCCTTTCGACCCATTGAGTCCACACAGACCATCCGTTAACATTACTTTGGTGTTATCCCAGTTTCTCAACCACTCCCTATATATTAGGGTCAATTTTACAGAGGCCAATTGAACTATAAACCAGCACGTCTTTGGGATGGGGGAGGAAACCGGAGCACATGAAGTGGTCATGAGAACGTAAAAACTACAGACAGCAGCTGATGTCATGGTCGAACTTAGGTCTCTGGTGCAGAGATACAGCAGGTCTACTATCTGCGCCACTGTACTACTTAAATGATGTTTTTTTAAAAAAAAAACTTAATGCCTATATATAAAAGAGTACTGTAGTACAATTCTCTTGATTAGCTCTTCTCGGGCAACCATTCGAAAATGTACTGCCTCCTGGTAATTATTGAAAGCAAGTTGATTTTCCATCTTAACATTGCATTTGCCTTTGTCGAAGATGAGACGATTAGTGAATATAACGGTGCACCGGGTACAGAGAGCTTCAAATATAACTTACGTCATCGAGCAGCTTTCCTTCGACCCGAAGCTCCCACGACGCCACTGTCTCTCCCTCCTCACCCTCCGCCTTGGCCGGGGTGAAAGTATTTGAGATGTAGATCCTCAGTTTGCGTTTTTGCTGAAATGAAGAAAGTAATGAGAGGTTCACAAGCTCTCCAAACATGGACACCTGTGAATCCTTGCCCAGACATCTGTATGAAGTTATAGAGTGATGCAGTATGGAAACTGGCCCTTCGGTCCAACTTTCCCACACCGGCCCACATGTCCCAGCTGCACTAGTCCCACCTGCCCGCGTTTGGCCCATATCCCTCCAAACCCGTCCTATCCATCCACAGTCTTTGAGGAATTCATACATTTTCCGTCAATTTTCTCCATTTACGGCCTACTGCTTAACTCTTCAAGGCAAAGACCGAAAGAGATCAATTACACTAAAAAGCTGAAAAATCTTCAAGAACCCCAAACAATCTGAGCAAATCAGAGTCTACTAGTCAGACGACAATGACAGGCCAATTTAAAAGTATGGTGACCTATTTAGTTTAGTTTAGAGAAACAGGCCCTTTGGCCCACCGAGTCCGCGCCAACCAGCGATCCCCGCACACATTAACACTATCCTACACACACGAGGGACAATTTGCACATACACCAAGTCAATCAACCTACAAAAGCACGTCTTTGGAGTGTGGGAGGAAACCGAAGATCTCGGAGTAAACCCACACAGGAAACGTGGAGAACGTACAAACTCCGTACAGACAGCAACCGTGGTCCGGATCAAACCCGGTTCTCTGACACTGCAAGCGCTGTAAGGCAGCAACTCTACCGCTGCGCCACCATGCCGCCCTTTATATCTTCCTTTAACAAAAGTGATCTGATGACACTGTACATTCAGATCCTATAAGAAATCATACCTTTGATTTTCCATTTGCAAACTCAGAAGAGAATCAGAATGTTATTTGCAACCTGAATTTTAATTTGAATGAAACATTTAATTCTTATGCCCCTGACAATATTCAACAAGGCTGGCCATTTGTTGCAAGGCAATGGAATGTTTTTGGTCAATGAGTCCTTGACAATGCCTTGACCAGTTTGTGATTGTCTCATGACTCTTTATCCTCCACTCAAGTAGTAACACTGTACCTAATCCACTCAGTAGGTCCACAGCCCTAACCACCTAAAGCACGGAGGCAACCATGAAACCAGACCTCCGTAGTGACCAGATCAGATTCCTTTCCAATTTGTGTCTCAGACTTATAACCCCCTCACATTCACCTCTAACACTTGTCTGCCACAATGGAAGGATGTACTGTGCCCCCCATAATGCTTGGGACAAAGACCCATCATTTATTGATTTGCCTCTGTACTCTACAATTTGAGATTTGTAATAGAAAAAGATCACGTGATTAAAGTGCACATTGTCAGATTTTAATAAAGGCCAATTTTATACATTTTAGTTTCACCGTGTCAAAATTACAGCAAAATTACAGCAATGTTTATACAAAGGTGATGGAAAGACTGGAGGAAAGACTAGGTGCTGAGAGCACTCTTAAACCTGCATTAAAGAGGCAATTAAACACACCTGAGCAATTACAAACACCTGTGAAGTCCCAAACATTATGGTGCCCTGAAATGCTGGAGTAAACTGGAATTTCTACATGGTGAAACCAAAATGTATAAAAATACCCTTTAATAAAATCTGACAATGTGCATTTTAACCACATGTAATTAAAAAAAAATTACAAATCTCAACTTGTGGAGTACAGAGGCAAATAAATAAATGATGTGTCTTTGCCCCAAACATTATGGAGGGCACTGAATTTACTGGAATGCGTTCCATCCAGCGGAAAGTTTAAACATGTTAAATAACTAAAAAAAAGATAGTGGTGTTTGTTTTGCAGCCTGTTTCACTGAACACTACTGATGTCCGAGGCACATTGCCAAAGAAGAATGGATATTTAAAAGTGAGAATGATGTTTTAGCGATCACTGAATAACAGTGGCTTAAATCACCGACACCCAACACTCATTAATTGCATTTCCGAGAGCTGTACCATTAAGGGTTTCTTCATGGACTCTTGAATCTCCAGCCGTTTCCTCATAATAGTTTGATCCAGTTTGCGCTCGAAGGCCAAGAGATCCATGTATGCCTGGGATTCAGGAACGAGCTCTCTGATCTGAAAATTAAAAAGGCAACAAAACATCAGCTCTGGGCTTAATCTGGACATCGCAGTGGTGCAGGTGGTAGAGCTGCTGCCTCACAGCTCAAGAGACACGGGTTCTATCCTGATCCTGAGTTTGCACGTTCTCTGTGACCGTGCAGGTTTCCTCCGGAAGCTCCAGTTTCCTCCCACATCCCAAAGACGTGCTGGTTCGTAGATTTTTTGGCCTCTGTAAAAATTGCCCCGCATGTGATGGGAAAGTTGGATTGCTGGTGTGAACAGGCCAAAGTTAGTGTGGACTCAGTGGGCCAAAGTGCCTTTTCCATGATGGTTGTCAAAAAACTAAGATAGAAGGAAATCCACTACAGTTACCTTCCTTTTTGTTTTATTATCTAGGAGGCATTTGGTTTACTGTGGCCACACAAGGTTACACTGTCACTTCTAGTTTCAGCAAGATGCAAAACTTAAATCATAATCATTTTCCACAACATTCACTTGATATTTTATGAACACTTCATGCTGAATTTGCTACATTCCTTCCAAGCCTCACACCAAAGAAAATGTGGGGATTTTCTCTAAAAACCAATGGATTACATCCACAATTGTTTTTAAATGCCCATTTTGGATTGCTGATTACAAACACACAGGGAGTCATGAATTTAAACAGGGCAATAGTTAGACTACATCATGGTGCCCCATGTTGAATAGACATTAAAGTCACCATGCAATGCAGATTCACCAGAGATTTGAGATTTAAACCTAATCATAAGGACAGGCCTGTGTGACTGGAGATTCAAACAGATAAGATGAAGAGTAGATTTATTAAAGGGTTATTAATATTAATATATTAATATTCCAAAAGTTTTTTTGGAAGGGTGAATACAGAATTATTATTTTCTTTTTGTAACAAAAATATATTGCAGTAAAGAAGCTCCATTAATTTCTCAAGAAAGGACACAATTTATAAAAAGTTAACTGGGCACATAAATATCTTCATTAGGAAGTTAGTTCCACAATCATTGTGGGACTTTTTTGTTTAAACGTAATTTTCATGAAGAAAATGCGCATAATTAAAAAACACATTCCCCCATATGGAATTAATTTCTCAAAATTTTAAATAAAATTAAAACAAGTAGAAAAAAATATCTCCATGTAAATGACACTTGGCACATTAACCAGCATGGTAATAAACACTGGCCATTATAATGCTGGGTGCCCAATGAACCCAATGGATTAAACACAGAAAATAGGCGCTGAAGTAGGCCATTTGGCCCTTCGAGCCAGCACTGCCATTCAAAATAATCATGGCTGACCATGCAAAATCAGTACCATGTTCCTTTTTCCTCCATATACCTTGATTCCGTTAGCCCTAAGAGCTATATCTAACTCTCTCTTGAAAACATCCAGTGAATTGGCCTCCACTGCCTTCTGTGTCAGAGAATTCCACAGATTCACAACCCTCTGGGTGAAAACGTTTTTCCTTATCTCAGTCCTAAATAGCCTATCCGTTATTTTTAAACTGTGATTTCTTATTTTTAGTTAGTTAAGTGTTTTGTTTGGAGGTCTAGACTTTTTTTATGTGGGGGGTTGGGGGAGGGAAACTACCTTTCAGGGTCCCTACCTGGTCGGAGAGGCAGCTTTTCTCGGGCTGCAGCTTCGACCCGTCCTCGCGGCCTACCAGCGGGCCTGGAGCGGCGTTTCCTGTCGGGGACCGCCCACAACCTCGGCTTCGGCAGCGGCACAGTGCTGGAGCGCTATCGCGGAGCGGGTGATGCCTTGCCCGGGTTGCCGCGCTGGAGCTCCGGTGAGCTGAAGAACCGCCGGGATAAACATCGCGGAGCTGCGGGACTGTGGAGCGGCCAGCTGCGGGCGGTGGCGCTGATCTTTACACCGGGAGCCTGGGATCTCTAGATGAGATCGCCAGTTGTGGAGTCCTGGACATCGGGCCGCCCGTAGCTGCAACTGCGGAGGGGTTGGGGAGGCCCTGAACACGGAGAACAGTGGAGGAAGAGACTGACTTTGGTGCCTTCCCACACAATGGGGAACTTTGATTCTGCTGTGTGGGGATGTTTTATGTTAAATTCTATAGTGTATTGTGTCCTTTATTTTTATTTTTATTGTATGGCTGTATGGGAATTTCATTTCACTGTGCCATCTGGCTCATGTGACAATTAAATCTATCTTGAATCTTGAATCCAACCGGCGCGGCCTTGTTGGCTTCAGAAGCCGCGGCCTCCAGTACGGAAGCGGCCATTCCAGGGTTCCCAAGCCGCTGGGAGGACTCTCCCAACGCCGGAGCAACATCACCCGGCGAGAACGGCCTGGAACATCGGGCCTCCGTAGAGGCAACTTTGGAGGCCTCAATAGGCCCGACTATGGGTGAACTGGGGTTGGGGACTGGACTTTGTGCCTTTCCTCATAATGGGAACCACTGTGGGGGGATGTTCTTTGTGTTTAAGACTCTTTTGGTGTTATGTCTGTATTCTTTTTTTTTGTGTGCTGCAAAATGGCAAAAAGCATTTCACTTCACTACACCTGGGTGTATGTGAATGTGACTAATAAAATACCTTTGATACCTTTGATCCCTGGTTCTGGAAGCATTATTGATAAGCATTTGGCATTGAAATAATTTGTACACCTGGAATATATTCTTGCAGTGAGATCAGTTGGTCAGTTGCTAAGCTGCTGATTGAGGCATGCAGAACATTCTTCTGGTGAAACACTTTACACTCCAGGCAATAATTAAGAAGTAAATTTAAAAAAAACAGCAATATCAAACACTTGCCCTTTGTGGTAGAATTTTGTCAGCCATCTTCCGTCTCTTCACACTGCAGGTAAAGAAAGGACATTGTTAGATGGCAATTCAAATTGAAGATTAACTGCATGCTCTTTAAACATCAACAGAACATATCTACACATGTAGGTTATAAATGACTCTGAGGCCTTTCAAAATCTATTAGCACAAACGTTTGTGTGCACATAAATAATGAATTTAGCTTAGCTGTTCGTGCTTACTATTATGATCAGTTGTGATCCCCCCCCCTTTCCCCCATTTAGCTCAGGCCCTCACGTTCTGGCAACATAAATCCAGCTTGACAACACCTTTCCTATAACACGGTGCCCAAAACTGAACATGATGCTCGAAATGTGGGCTCACCTGTGTAATTTGCACCCAACCCCCATCCACCTTTAAGTCCCTCAAAAATTCTGAAAGTTGTCTGAAACAACAGTTTTAATGATAATTTCAATTTTCCTAGGCAGTTGTGGAGAGTTTTGTTGAAAATTGACTGGGAAGGGGAGAAGACCATGAGCAATTTTGAAACCCAGAGGGTCAGAATACAATGATGTACGTTCATGCAGGCTCAATTTCATGAAATGTGAAAACTGAGACAAACATTGCTATTCACTACAATTTATAAAATATAATGCAGGCAATTTAATTTAGTTTAGAGATACAGAATGGAAACAGGCCTTTTGGCCCACATTAACCACCGATCATCTGTTCACACAAGTTTAGTTTAGTTTAGAGATACAGCTTGGAAACAGGCCCTTCGGCCCACCGGGTCTGCACTGACCAGCGATCCGCGTACACTAGCTATCTACACACTAGGAACACTTTACAATTTCTACCAAAGCCAATTAACCTAGAAACATGCAGGAAGGAACTGCAGATGCTGGTTTACACTAAAGATAGATATAAATGCTGGTTTAACTCCTTCCTCGACCTGAAACATCTATTCCTTCTCTTCAAGATGCTGCCTATACCGCTGAGTTACTCCAGCATTTTGTGTCTAACCTGCACATCTTTGGAGTTCTGTGTTGTCCAATCTTTTGCATTCACTCCTTACACACTAAGGGCAATTTTACAGAGGACAATTAAACCTGGATGTCTTTGGGATGTGGGAACACTCGGCGGAAACCAATTTGGTCACAGGTAGAACGTGCAGACTCCACACAGACATCACCAGAGGTCAGGATCGCACGCCAGAGGTCTGGCGTGACGGTGATTCTAAAGGTGATTGTTAATTGCTAGTTACTCTGACATAACTGGAATATTAACCTGGTGATATCTATGTGGAGTCAGCACAGTTTAGGACACTATCTTTGCTGAAAAACGCCACGTTTAATTCATCTCCGTCTAAATATCGCCTTCAAACCTGTAGGGTTGGCTCACCAAGGGCAAAGGTACAGGGAGCATCATTGCCAGATATGCTGCTGCTCAATGTAATAATTGCAGAGATTGGCAGAATCCCGAGATTGGGAAGGGGAGGGAGGAAAGAGGGGCGAGGAGAAAACATGGTGCCAACAACAGTTCTAGTAGTCCTAGTCCTTTAGATTATTAAACTGCCAGAGCTTTGTGTGGCTTTGTAACAACAAGGGAAAAAAGCCAGTGCACATATGGTGAGTATCCTAATTATGGTTCTGGAAAGATTGTTTCTTCTTTCTTCCTGTGGCCACTAATTAACAAATAAAGGATGTATCATCACTGCTGACAACTCACTGTTAGCACGCATTGTACCTTTAGTTTACTTTAGAGATACCAGCAATGGTCGGCCCACCGAGTCCGCGCCGACCAGCAATCATCACACACTTACACTATCCTGCACACACTAGGGACAGCTTACAATTATACTGAAGCCAATTAACCCACAAACCTGTATGTCTTTCACGTGTGGGAGGAAACCGAAGATCCCGGAGAAAACCCACGTGGTCATGGGGAGAACGTCAAACTCCGTACAGGCAGCACCCGTAGTCATTGAACCCGGGTCTCAGGCACTGCAAGGTGTAACTGTACTGCTGCACCATCATACCAGTATCAGCACAACTCCATTACCAATGCCAAGGCATGGGTCATTAAGCCCAAGGTCATATGTGTGCAGCGGGCAGAGATAAACTCGGCAAATGGAGCAGCTCAAGCAAATTTCCCACCTGCAAATTCTCACACACACACACACACAAGCACATACGTGCACACAAAATGAAATCAGTGCAACCTGCTCTTAGATTAACTTGGGCAAATGAGACATGGAGTTCCTTGTTTTGACCACATTATTATTAACTTTGTCTCCTCCATGTGCAGGCATTGACGCTACCCGTGGGCAGAGTCTCCAGGGTTTCGATCGATCTCCCATTTGACCATGTATAGATACTTGATAAGCGAATGCAAGTCTTGACATTATATATCACAGCAGGCTGCACAGCACCGGTGGGCTTGGTGCCACACATGTATATCTTGCAAGGATTGCTGGCCTCCAGTCAGGAACACACACCATTGCCAGCACTCTCCTCCCTCACTTGGAGATGCTGAGGCCAATTGTAGCAGCCAATTCGGAGATCAGAGGGAGCTTAGGCAGAGACGTGGCAACGAAGCTCAAACCTTCCTGGAATGTGTGATTCATCCCAGGCACTAGGAAACTTGGCTGCCGTCTCTGCAGGGACTGAATGAGCGTTTAGTGGCTCGGTACGCGGGGACGCGCAGAACTTACCGTCTCGCTCGGTTCTGCATCATCTGAGGGGGCTGCTGCTGAGTGAGCATGCGCTTGCGAAACGGGTCCATCATCGGTTGTGGAATACCTGGTCTCATGGCCGAGCTCCCCATGAAGGACGGCCCAGCGGGCATGCCCATCTGCATCCCCGGCATTCCCATCCGAGATCCCGGCACCATTCCCGGGCGCTGGGGATAAGAAGAGGAATAAGAAAAAATGTAGAGCGTTGGAAAAAATAACATGCACACATTCCAGTTGATAACCTGCTTATCGATGTGCCAGGTAAAAGTGAAAGCGTAAGGTCTTTCTGTCCACAGCCTTCCCATTATGTCAGGTAATCACACCGCTGTCAGATCCCATCATTAACAAAGCCAAGAAATAGCGGCCTATTGGACACAGCCCACACCATCACACAAACCAACCTCCCTTCCATTGACTCCATCTACACTTCACACTACCTCGGCAAGGTCAGCAGCATAATCAATAGACATAACCAGTCTCACCCTGGACATTGCCTCTTCTTCCCTCTCCCACTTTTTCTCACAGAAAGTTGTGAGTGTGGAATTCTCTGCCTCAGAGGGCAGTGGAGGCCGGTTCTCTTGTCAAGAGAGAGCTGGATATTCTCTCTAGTTCTCCCATCTGGCTCAGAGGGCAGTCTCTCTTGAGCTATACAGGCAGAGAGGCTTCTTTCAACCTTTAAGGGTTGGGCTCAACCAAGGGCAAAGTGGTACAGGGAGCCATCATTGCCCAGATTGCTGCTTGCTCCATGTAATTATTGCAGAGATGGGCAGAAGCCCCGAGATTGGGAAAAGGGAGCGCGGAGGAAAGAGTGGCTGAGGAGACACAATGGGTGCCAACAACAGTTATAAGTTACAGTTTCCTAGGTCCCTCTTTTAGATATAGTCTAACCCGAAAGTCTGCCAGAAGCTTATAGTTGATCGGGCTGTACTCTTGTACTTGTCGCACACAATCAGGGTCCAAAAACCCACGTGCACCAACATCATGGGTGAAACGAGGAATTATGTAAATCCGTAATTATGGTTTTTCTGGAAAGAGGTTTTTTCTTCCTCATTCTTTCTTTGCCTGATGGGGGGGCAGAGGAGGTAGAGTTTACCAGCAGTGGGTACGTCGGGCCCACCGACCTCCGCGCCGGACCAGAAACTCAGCACAACACTTCCACTATCCTGCACACCTAGGGGACAGCTTAAACAATTATACTGAAGCCAATTAACCCCAAAACGTTAAGTCTTTTCACCGCATGTGGGAGTTGAACCCGAACGTGATCCCGGTCTAAAACCCACTCGGTTTCCCGGTGGGCACTACAAGCGTCAAAGAGGCTGCAACACTTTTGGCAAGCCCCGAGGTTCCTCAGAAATGCACTGGCAAGGTGTAAAACGTTAACGCTGGCCTGGCAAACCGATCCAACGCCGGACCAGCATCTCCAGCACACAACTACCACTATCATGCCAAGGCATCGGGTCCATTAAGCCCAAGGTCATATGCATTGTTGTGCCCCAGAGCCCCATACTGCACCACAAAAATGAAATCAGTGTCAACCTGCCTTAGATGTAACTTGGGCTGAAGACATGCTACCTTGTTTTGGACCACATTAATTTTAACTTTGTCCTCCTCCAGGTGCAAGGCATTGACTCTACCCGTGGGCAGAGTCTCCAGTGTTTTTCAAACCTTCCTGCATTCAGCATAGTGGAGTCAGCCTAGTTGTTATGGAGAGAGGCCAGCAGATTCAGCAACCTCAGAGGGCAGTGAGGCCCGTTTGTGTCTCGCTGGATACTTTTTTTTTCAAATGGAAACACGGCTCTCTACTCACTGGAGAGTCCTGGTAGAATAAAGAAGGAAGGCTGGCCCACCTCGGAGATCAGAGGGGCTTAGTCAGAGACGGGTCAACGAATCTCAAACCTCCTGAATGTGTGATTCATCCCACGGCCCTCGAACTTGCTGCCGCTCTGCCTGGACTGAATGAGCGTAGAGTGGTCTCGGTAGCGGGGACGCGCAGACCTTGACCGTCTCCGCTCGGGCTTCTGCATCACTGAGGGGGCGCTGCTGATGAGCATAGCGGCTTGCGAACGGGCCATCATCTGTTTGTGTAATACCTTGGTCTCATGGCCGAGCTCCCCCATGACCGGCCCAGCGGGCATGCCATCTTGCATCCCCGGCATTCCCATCCGAGATCCCGGCCCCATTTCCCGGGTCGCGGGGATAAAAAGAAGAATAGAAAAAATGTGAGGTTGGCAAAATCACATTGCCGAATTACAATTTAAAGCCATAACTGACCCTTTTGTGCCACATCCTAGAGGAGGAGCGGCCTATTGGACACACCCCACACTCACACAAACCAACCCGCCTTCCATACTCATTAGCTTTGGCAAGACCCATTCAGAAGCGAGGCACAGTTGTTATTAGGCAACTGGACCATCTGACCAACAGCTAGAAAGTAGTCATGACCTACCATCTACCTCATTGAAGACCTTCAAACTATTTTAACTGCACTTTATCTTGCACTAAAGATGATCCCCATTATCCTGCATCTGTACACTGTGGACAGCTTGATTGTAATCATGCATAGCCTTTTCACTGACTGGATAGCACGCAGCAAAAACACGTTTCACTGCACCTTGGTACAGGAGAGAATAATAAACTAAACTAACTAATCCATGAGAGTACAAATGGGTAGTCTTCAATAAGGGTATACATTGAATATTTTATGAAGGTCCTTTTTTACATTCTCTAGGTTTTAGTTCAAAGCCACCCACTATCACAGGTCCACATTACAGAAATTGTGAGTTATGTTTAACACCAGGTCTCTTGTGCCTTGAAAATGAAGACCTGGAACATCTTTATGCTTACGTCAGCATTGGACGGATCTTCTAGATCTCACACAGATCCTGTTAATCTGAGTCTCCCTCAGTCCCAGTACTTCTCCAATGCGGTATCCAACCACAATCTCCAGTTCCGGTCGTGGAGCCAACATCTTGAGTCACTGGGTTGGTGTTCACACGCTGCGAGGCAGACAGTAAAATCCTGTTCTCACTATCCAAGATTTTTTCCATGGTGATTTGATGCTTGTACAAAATGGAGGGAGGGAGGAAGCCATTAGACCCACATTAGGCCAGCTCTCATCTTCCCATTTCCATCCCTGCAGACGATTCTCTCTCACGGCCATCGTGGCATTTCCTCGTGATTCACCTACTAACGATCCACACTGGGGGTAATTCGCTGCCACAATGAACTTAGCATCCAGGTTTCTGGGATGAATGAATTAATGAAACTTTATTGTCACTCGTACCTAGCTGGGTAGTGAAATGCTTTGTTTTACATACAGCCTCGTCAGTATACAAGCGTCGCCAGGTGTTGACGCAGACAAGGATGTCTGAATAAACCAGGTTTGTGGGATGTGGCCACAGGGGGAAAAGACACCAACTACACACAGATGAGCCATCAATAATGTATGTAAGCACTGCTGAAGGCATCTATCTCCCCACCACTCTCACAATTCAAATGGAGCGTCTCAACCCTCTTGACTTTTCATGGAGTTTTGCATCTACAATTCAACTGATATACAACCTGATCCATCCTCCTCACTTCACATAGAACAGTACAGCAAAAAAACATGCCCTTCGTCCCACAATTTCGGTGCCGAACATGATGCCAAAATAAATTAATCTCATCTGCCTTCACATGATCCATGGCCCTCCATTCCCTTCACATCCATGTGCCGATAAAAAAAGCCCCTTAAATGGAAGTTGCTCAATGGCACCATAATTTTGCTATAATGTATTCAACATGTTCTTAATAATAGGCCCTACATCTCTATTCAGTCATTTATTTTCTGACTCATGAATTCTGAGCTGCTGGCTCTTCAGAAATATAGGCATGTAGGAACAAAAAAAAAAAAAAAAAATCAGGAAATTAAAAGGACCACTTAGCCTTATTTCAGCAGCTAAGTCAATAATAGGGGACAGAATAGCAAAGTGCTTTGAATAATACAAGTTGTGGGAATAATCCGTATCAATTTCAAAACCGTAAAGAATTCATTTAAAAAAAGACGAATTAAGTAGAATGCATGATTTTCAAAGGACAAATAATATAAGACCAATGCCAAAAAACAGCATATAGAATCTTAGTAACGCACACATACACAGCGAGAAGTGGTGCACAGGAACTCTGTGTCCTATAATTCAGTTCTAAGTCCTGACTCTATAATCTACCTCCATCCTAAATCATTTAGCCCTTTAATTCATCTCTCCTGTCATCTCCTCTCCCTATAATTCACTTGTCCTATCACTCTTGTATTTCTGCTTTTATGAACGATACAACATGGAAACAGGCATTTCAGCCCACGCCGAACATTGATCACCCATTCACACCAGTTCTACGTTATCCCACTTTCTCATGCATACCCTACACCCTGGGGGCTAATATACAGAGACCAGTTAACCCACAAATCTGCCCGTCTTTGGGATGTGGGTGGAAACCAGAGCACCTGGAGGAAATCCAAACAATAACTAGAGAGCGGGCCTGCACTACCTTACTGGAGGCCCTCGGAATATCATTAATTGGACTTTACTTTACACTAAACGGTATTCCCTTTATCCTGTACCTGTACAATGCGGATGGCTTGATTGTAATGATGTATAGTCTTTCTGCTAACTGGATAGCACGCAACCACATACCACACCTGGAGTATTGTGTGCAGTTTTGGTCCCCTAATTTGAGGAAGGCCATTCTTGCCATTGAGGGAGTGCAGCCTAGGTTTACAAGGTTAATTCCCGGGATGGCGGGACTGTCATATGCTGAAAGAATGGAGCGGCTGGGCTTGTATACTTTGGAGTTTAGAAGGATGAGAAGGGATCTTATTGAAACATATAAGATTATTAAGAGTTTGGACACGCTAGAGGCAGGAAACATGTTCCTGATGTTGGGGGAGTCCAGATCCAGTGGCTACAGTTTATGAATAAGCAGTAAGCCATTTACAACAGAAATGAGGAAACACTTTTTCTCACAGAGAGTTTTGAGTCTGGGGAATTCTCTGCTGCAGAGGGCGGTGTAAGCCGGTTCTCTGGATACTTTCAAGAGAGAGCTAGATAGGGCTCTTAAAGACAGCGGAGTCAGGGGATATGGGGAGAAGGCAGGATCGGGGTACTGATTGTGGATGATCAGCCATGATCACATTGAATGGTGGTGTTGGCTCGAAGGGCCGAATGGCCTACTCCTGCACCTATTATCTATTGTAACAAAAAGCTTTTCACTGCATCTCGGTACACATGACAATAAAATTAACTAAATAGAGAGGAGGCATGGAGCGATGATACAGCCTTGTTTGGGATTTAGCCCAGTACATCACATGCACATCAGATTCAGGTTCAGATTCAGATTCAATTTTAATTGTCATTGTCAGTGTACAGTACAGAGACAACGAAATGCATTTAGCATCTCCCTGGAAGAGCGACATAGCAAACGATTTGAATAAATAATAATAAGTGTCCGGGGGGGGGTGGTGATTGGCAGTCACCAAGGTACGTTGTTGAGTATAGTGACAGCTGCCGGAAAGAAGCTGTTCCTCACTTCCCATCGTTGAGAGCATCAAATTGAGTCGCCATCTCGGGAAGGCAGCATCTATCATCAAAGATTCCCGCCTTCTCGTTTCAAAACGTTTCAAAAGCCTGAATTCACACACCATCAGGTTCAGGAACACCTTATTTCTTCCAACCATCAAGTTACTGACCTGATCTGCACAACCTGTTGTGGAGGACTCTGGCAATTACTTTGTCTGCAGGGGAGAAAAGGGAGATCCCTGTTACCTCTCCAGGATTAGGCACCGTTCCCATCGATGTTCACGAGTAGATCCTGTGGTCCTCTGGTACATCCTCCTCTTCCAAGATATAGACAATGAAACAATAGTTTTGTGACTGAAGCACTTATCTGCTGAGTTTTAGAAGTTTTGCAGGGAAACCACCTGCTCTGGAGGTTTTGTTTTGCTTCTTAATTGAGATATTGTCTTTCTGACCTCTTGCTGGTCAAAGTGGCAGCAAAGGGCCTGATTCCACTGTGTATCTCTAAACTAAACTAACAAGTGCCTGAAGACTGGTCATGTTATAACCAACACGTTATTCTGTCATAGGGATTAAAAGGCCTCACGGTACATGCCCAGTCCATGCAATAGCACCCATTGGATTATATCATTGTCCTGGAGAGGGACCGCAAAGTTGTTCACATCAGCCATGCCATGATGGGTACCGCTCATTACCCAAACTAGACACAAAGAGCTGGAGTAACTCAGCGGGACAGGCAGCATCTCTGGAGAGAAGGAATGGGCGACGTTTCGGATCGATGCCCTTCTTCACACCATTCCTTCTCCCCAGAGATGTTGCCTGTCCCACTGAGTTACTCCAGCGTTTTGTGCCTAAACTACTGTTATCCCCATCAACCTGACCCCAAAATAGTAACAGAAATGTTACAAGGTCAATTTTCTCACAAAGATTGCTCTTCCCCCTCAGCGTGTCAAAGCCCAGATAACAAGAGCTGCAATATCCATCATGATCAGCTAGCAATGTAATACACCAAGATCGACTACTCTGAAGAGTTCTTTGGCTTCTCTACTGAGAGACACCAGCACTAGCAGTGAGCAAGGGATATCATGCCTCTCATTGGTGATTGGAGTCTATACTGTAAATGTGCAATATCTTCATTAGATTAAATAAACTGCATTTTTCTATGTTAATGCTGGTTTGATGAGAATGACCGAAAGTTCGAGAAGTAAATTCAATGCAAATGCAAGATGCTCGTGGATTGGAAGGTCGACCATTACTTGAGGGCAAGGTAACAGCTCCACAGGAACCTGAAAACAGAATCCAGGTCTAAAGATCAGATGGTGGCCAGAAAGAAGCCCAGCAAATCAAAAACACTCTTCACAATGTCAAGGGCATCCATGGGCCAAGCTGCACTATAGAAATGTGTAGATAGTGTACAACTCTGGTCATTTCCGTCTTGTTTTCTGTGCTAAATATTAATGATTTCTAAACTATGCTTTAAACTCCTGCAGATGTTCCTGGCTTTGTAGATTCGGTTCCAGATGTCCTGGCTTATTTCACTTTGGTTAGTGGTATCATCCGTGTATGTAAATGTTTTTAGAACATTTGAAATTGAGAACATTATCCTCCATCTATACTGTTGATGGTGAGGTCATTTTACCAATTATGGTATCCGTTTCATTGCCATTAATTATAGATCACATTTGTCGATTGGATGTATGGAGTAAGGTTGCTTTGTCTCGTATACCATGTTTGGTATGTGGTGGAGTGCAGGCTCATTTGTAAAGCTAAGAAGGTCTTCAGGGAATGAGACTCCAAAAAAAAGTCTAAACCCAAAACGTCACCCATTCCTTCTCTCCAGAGATGCTGCCTGTCCTGCTGAGTTACTCCAGCATTTTGTGTCTATCTACAGTAAAAAGCTTGTCCAGTTCAGACTGCCTCCCTCTATCGGGTAGATGCACAGTCGGTGAATCGAGGACCAGAGGTTTAAGGTGAAGGGGAAAAGATTTAATAGGAATCTGAGGGTTAACATTTTCACACAAAGGGTGGTGGATCTATGGAACAAGCTGCCAGAGGAAGTAGTTGAGACAGGGACTATCCCAACATTTAAGAAGCAGTTAGACAGGCACATGGATGCGGCAGGTTTGGAAGGATATGGTCCAAATGCTGGCAGGTGGGACTAGTGTAGCTGGGACATGTTGGCCAGTGTGGGCAAGTTGGGCCGAAGGGCCTGTTTCCACACTGTATAACTCTATGCCCATCAGTCACACACTACACCTCCCTGTTCTATCTCCTCCCCCCACCCACCCACTGATTCCCTCCCCACATCTTCCCTTCCTTATCGAGTTGCATTTATCACCCTCCAGCCCTTGTCTCTATCTCCACCCTCCCCGCCTCCATCTGCTGCATTTTTTTAATTTTCCTCTTTGACATCTGTCCTAGAATTTATCAGGATGCAACACAGCTTGATACAGCCAATACTCTGCCAAGAAACTGCAGAGAGTTGTGGACACAACCCAATCCATCACGCAAACCATTCTCAACTCCATCGCTTCATTTACAGCACAGGCTCCTCTTGGGAAAACAATCAAATTAATCTAGAACTACTTAACCCTAATTATTTCCCTTTCTCATGCCCGTCAGGGAGAAAGGGGAATAATGAAGGCAAAGCCTTGAAAACACGTACCGCCAGATTCAACAACAGCTACTTCCTCTGTGTTATCAGACTCTTCAAAGGTGCTCTCATATCCCAAGGCTATATTCCTGATCTCCCAATCTACCCGGTTACAGCCCAGAGTCTGTGCAATCTCTCCCTGTACCTAATACCCCATAACCCAGGCTGCATTCTAGGATACCTTCTCTGCACCCTTTTCAGACTCCACAATCATCCAGTAATGGGGCGACCAGATCAGCATGCAATTCTTCGACAGGAAAACTCCATACGCTTGTTGAATGGATTCTGTTATCTGCACTTTCTTTTTAGCTGAAACATATTATCCTTTCTGTGTAGGAAGGAACTGCAGATGCTGGTTTAAACCAAAGATAGATAAAAAAAATGCTGGAGTAACTCAGCGGGACGGGCAGCATCTCTGGGGAGAAGGAATGGGTGACGTTTGGGGTCGAGACCCTTCTTCACTGATGCAGTCTGAAGAAGGGTCTCGACCCGAAACATCACCCATTCCTTGTCTCCAGAGATGCTGCCTGTCCTGCTGAGTCACTCCAGCTTTTTGTGTCTATATTATCCTTTCCCTTCTGGTGCCTCCTGTGTGCTTGTGTATAGCTTGATCAAACTCATCAATGGTATGATTTGCCTGAATAGCCCGTAAAAAACAATGCTTTTCACTGCACACACGACAATGATAAACCAATACCAATATGCACATCCACTGTCTTCTGACTCCCCCACCCAACTCCATCTGCCCATCATCTCCCTCCTCACCTGGTTTTTTCTCACTTGCCAGCACTGCCTCACCCCTCTTTCCCAGCTTATTCTGGTCATCTCCCCTTGATACTCTCAGTCCTGATGCAGAATCTCAACCCAAAAAATGTTGACTGTCCCTCTGCCTCTACATCCTCACCACCACCACCACCACCCACCAACCTACCAACCAACTTCCAGCATCTACAATCCATGGTGTCTGTCTCCCTCCAGCATCTAGTCTCTTGTGTCTCCTGCTTCCAACACCTAGTCCCTTGTCCCTCCCTCCAACCACATTGAATGTCGTCTCTCATGTCTCCCTCCTCTAGCATCTCGTGTCTCTTCCTCCCCCCACCCCAATGTGGTCTATTGTGCAACCCCACTCCCCGTATTCCCACATCTCGTCTCTTGTGACACCCCATTTCCAACCAATGCTCACTTGAGACACCTCACTTCCAACATCTACAGCCTCATGTGTCCCCCCCCGCCCGCCGGCTCTACTTTGTGCTCTCCGACGCTGTAATACGAAGCATGTGATGGTGCTCATGTGCTTCCCCTCGGTCAGTCAGGCACCATGTACTGGGGAGGGGTTTGCGTGGAGCTGTTGTGGCCGCGGCGGGCGGGGTCTCTGTGTGTGTGTGTCCCGGGACAGTAATGGGACCGCTCCGGGCTGGGAGTGGGCTTGTTGCGGGCGGGGTGAGTGTGTGCGGGTCCCGTGACAGTGGTGGTGCTCTGGGCTGTTGCGAGGTCTGTGTGTGTGTGTGTGTGGGGTGGGGGTTCCAGGACAGCGGTGCCGCTCTAGGCTGGGAGCGGGGCCGCGGATCGCAGCTCCTGTCAACAAACCCTTTCAGCAGCAACGCGGAAGTAAAGGCAAAGGCGGAAAAGAAACGCGCACATTGCAAACTGCAGCGGGGGTGGCTTGAAGGCCAAGCTCCTGACTTCTCTGCCCGGGGTCCGTCCACAACCCTCCACACTCGCCATCGATCCCCGGCCACACAAAACACTACCCCAAAATTAAAAAAAAAAACAAGTTTAAGAGCTCTTCCTATTGTCTTACACGTGCCCAGAGCAAATAAACCCTCCCCAAAAAAACACCAAAAAGCAATTAAATGCAAGCTCAAACGTGATGCAAAATTAATTTTGCAATAACTAAAAGCAGATTATGAAATTACAGCAATGATATATCAATTAATTGCATATTTTGACCATTCTGTGTTTTTGGTTAGGTATGATACTGTGAGGGAGGGGGGCAGTTTTAAATCGATTTCATGCAATAAAAACAAACGAGATGAAAGGAACCGTAGAGAGAGAGAGAGGGAGAGAGAAGTTGGAAAGTTGCTGAAGTTGCGGTCGATACTCACGGGGGGGTAAGCGCCGCCGGGCCCCACAGCGCGGAAGACTGGAGACTGCTGCTGCAGATTCATGGGCACTCTGCCCCCTTGTCCTGCCGCCGGATTCATGGGGTTCATCCCCAGCGCTACATTCATCGGGCTCCCCGGGTTCATGGGGTATCCGCCGCCTCCTCTTGTCGCCATCTTTTTGCAAAGTACATGTACACAAAAAAAAACAAAAGCCAATCGCACTCAAGATCTACCAAAAGTCCCTCAGCTTTCAGCTGTCATTTGGTGCAAATAACTTTAAAAACAAAAAGCCCTCCGGGGCTCAGAATGTGTTTTGCTGCTCCAGGGTCCAGTGTTACAAGGAGGGAAGGGAAAAAAAAGCCTGCGAATCAGCATTTAGTAACAGGCACAAAGGTGGCAATGTTTAGTGTCATCACTACCCATGAAGCTGCTGCAGAGCAGTAAGCCCCAGTTCTGCTGGCACTGACACATTTTCTCAGCCCAACAAAACGTCTAGAGATAAAGATCAGAGTGTTTTTGCCAGCCTCCCTTGTTTGCGAAGTGCTCCGCCTCCCCCGCCCACTCTCTTGTTGCTCTGGGGCAGATGGGTGGGGATTGCACAAAGGCAGGTTAACAGGCGAACTCTCAGCCTGTGCGCCCTCTGCCTCCAGCCAGGAGTAAGCACCAAGCCGGTCAGCAGATGTCAACGCTGAGCTGATCCCTCAGCACTAACCCCCCCATCAAGTTGCATCAGGTAAAGGCGCTTCGCAGCTGTCAGATCAAGCACGCTGCACTTGTAAACCAGTAAGCACAACAATATATCTATTTCACAGTCATACACTACAGGCACAGGCCTTTTGATCGAACTCGTAAAAGACACTTAGAAGCATAGAAAATAGTAGGTGGTCATTCGGCCCTTCGAGCCAGCACCACCATTCAATATGATCATGGTTGATCATCCAAAATCAGTACCCCATTCCTGCTTTTTCCCCATATCCCTTGATTCTGTTAGCCCAAGGAGCTAAATCTAATTCTCTCTTGAAAAGAGTACTTGACTAGGAAACGTTCAGTGAGTATTATTTTTGTACTGTTATTGTCTACTTGATGATGGAGTTCGCACTGTGGTTGGCTACGCAGTCATGGGCATACTTTTATATGTATAGGGGGGTTGCACGTAAGGTCACTGGGTCATAGGGCTTGACGCACGGAGCCGCTCAATCCATCTGGAGGACATCCGTAACTTCCGGTATATGTTATTAATGCTAGAAACGCGTACTTTCCTACCTGTTAAAAACCGCCAAAATGCTGAATTTTTGCGCTGAAAAATATTGTGGAAGTTGTGAGAGACATGTACCCAACTTTAGAATTCCAAAAGTGAAGAGAAATGAAGGTAAAGTTCAAGTTCAAGTGAGTTTATTGTCATGTGTCCCTGTATAAGACAATTAAATTCTTGCTTTGCTTAAGCACACAGAAAATAGTAGGCATTTACTACAAAACAGATAAATATGTCCATATACTATGATATAAATATATACACACATGAATAAATAAACTGATAAAGGGCAAACAGCAGAAAGTGGTTATTAATAATGAGAGTTTTGTCCGAGCCAGGTTTAATAGCCTGATGGCTGTGGGGAAGTAGATATTCCTGAACCTGGTTGTTACAGTCTTCAGGCTCCTGTACCTTCTACCTGAAGGTAGCAGGGAGATGAGTGTGTGGCCAGGATGGTGTGGGTCTTTGATGATACTGCCAGTCTTTTTGAGGCAGCGAATGCGATAAATCCCCTCGATGGAAGGAAGGTCAGCCGATGATGGACTGGGCAGTGTTTACTACTTTTTGTAGTCTTTTCCTCTCCAGGGCGCTCAAATTGCCGAACCAAGCCACGATGCAACCGGTCAGCATGCTCTCTACTGTGCACCTGTAGGAGTTAGAGAGAGTCTTCCTTGACAAACCGACTCTCCGTAATCTTCTCAGGAAGTAGAGGCGCTGATGAGCCTTTTTGATAATTGCGTTAGTGTTCTCGTACCAGGAAAGATCTTCAGAGATGTGCACGCCCAGGAATTTGAAGTTCTTGACCCGTTTAACCATCGACCCATTGATATAAATGGGGCTGTGGGTCCCCCTCCTACTCCTTCCAAAGTTCACAATCAGTTCCTTGGTTTTGCTGGTGTTGAGGGCCAGGTTATTGCGCTGGCACCATACGGACAGTTGCTCGATCTCTCTTCTGTACTCTGACTCATCCCCATCAGTGATACGTCCCACAACAGTGGTGTCGTCAGCGAACTTGATGATGGAGTTCACACTGTGGTTGGCTACGCAGTCATGGGTATAGAGTGAGTACAGCAGGGGGCTGAGCAAGCAGCCTTGAGGTGCTCCCGTGCTGATTGTTATCGAGGCTGACACATTTCCACCAATACGAACAGACTGTGGTCTGTGAATGAGGAAGTCGAGGATCCAGTTGCAGAGGGATGCGCAGAGACCCAGTTCTGCGAGTTTGGTAACCAGTTTGGAGGGGATGATTGTGTTGAATGCCGAGCTGTAATCGATGAATAACAGCCTGCCATATGAGTTTTTGTTGTCCAAGTGGTCCAGTGCAGAGTGGAGGGCCAGCGTGATCGCATCCACCGTTGATCTGTTGTGGCGGTAAGCGAACTGCAGTGGGTCCAGGTTTTTGTCGAGGTAGGAGTTGATTTGCTACATCATCAGCCTCTCAAAGCACTTCATCACCACCGGCGTTAGTGCCACTGGTTGATAGTCATTGAGGCACGTCACCTTACTCTTCTTGGGCACTGGTATAATTGATGCAGGTGGGGACCTCAGACCTCAGAAGTGAGAGATTGAAAATGTCCGTAAAAACTCCCGCCAGTTGGTCCGCACAGGTTTTTAGAACACGACCGGGTATACCATTAGGACCAGGTGCTTTTCGGGGGTTCACCCCTCTGAAGGATTTCCTGACGTCAGCCTCTGTGACTGAGACTGAAATGCCATCACAGCGAATGGGGGATCGGGAAGGCACATCAGTATTCTCCCTGTCAAAGCGTGCGTAAAACGCATTGATCTCGTCAGGGAGTGATGTTTCACCGACATTCGAGCTGCCTCCTGGTTTCGCCTTGTAGGAGAGAAGCAGAACTAAAGAGAAACAGAACTAAAGGGACTACAACAGCTAAAGTGCTTGGCGAACATTCGCCGTGCAGATATCGGAATTGGAAATACTGGGAATTATCGCGTTTGCTCACTGCATTTCATCAACAGTAAGCTATTATTCGTGGTTTTTCTTGATTCCTTTGGTATCTTTGGTATCTAAAAAGTCTCAGATAAATCTAGCTGTAAATTTTGCTTCGGAGGCATTTTCTTTTTGTATGTAAAAACCCACTTGAGAACCATGGGCGATTTTAAAATTTTACTGCCAGATTTATCACTTCTGAAACTTTTTAGATGTCAAAGGAATCAAGAAAAAACACAAATAATGCCTTAGTTGATGAAATGAAGTGAGCAAACGGCCAATGTTCGCCAAGCACTCTGACAGTTGTTGTCCCTTCAGCTCTCGCTTCTATCTGCCGTCATTTCTCCTCGCTTTTGGAATTCTGAAGGAGGATAAATGTCTCACACGCTTACCCCGATTTCCAATTTCCATAATTATTTACAGCACATAAATTGACAATTTCGGCGGGTTTTAACGGACCCGCTACGCTGGAAACAATGGTAAATGCTTACCTGCAGTTCATCGTGTGTACTCCACTTGGAGTAGCGTAGCAACAGTACGGGTCATGGGTCGTGACCCGACTGCCGTGAAACCTCCCTATACTAAACTTCTTTTGTTAGTTAGATAGTTTAGTTTATTGTCACGTGTACCGAGGTACAGTGAAAAGTTGTTGTTGCGTGTTAACCAGCCAGTGGAAAGATAATGCATGATTACAAGTGAGTCATTTGCAGTGTACATGATATTTAGAGGGGTATGGGCCAAATGCAGATAAGTGTTCAATGGTGGACACAAAAAGCTGGGTAACTCAGCGGGTCAGACACCATCTCTGGAGAAAAGGAATAGATGATGTTTCAAATTGCGATCCTTCGAAAAAGGGCCTCGACACGAAACTCACTGCTTTTAGATGTTGCCTGTTATAGTATCACCTGTCCCTTCCCTCAAATCCATTTTTTATGCAGGTCCCCTGGCAGCTCGTTTCACCACCCTCTGAGTGAAAGGTTGCCCCCCTGCAGGGCCTGTTTTCATGCTATATAACTGTATGACTCTAAGTTGCCGCGTCTACGCTTTTAGATGTTGTTATAGCACCTGCCTCAATTAGGTCCCCTGGCAGCTCGTTTCACCACCCTCTGAGTGAAAAGGTTGCCCCTTGGGTTCCTATTAAATATTTCCTTTCTCACCTTCAACCTATGACCTTTGGTTCTTGATTCCCCTATCCTGTTAAATATATGCTGTTACCCTCACGTTTTTAAACACCTATACAAGATCACCCCTCACCCTCCTGCATCCAATGAATAACGTCCTAGCCTGCCCAACCTCTCACGAAAGCTCAAGCCCTCGAGTCTTGGCAATGTCCTTGTAACTCTTCTCTGTACTCTTTCCAGCTTACTGACATTCCTCTTAGAGCAGGGTGACCAAGCTGAACACAATACTCCTCTATATGTATTTTTCTGGAACCTATTGTATGACCCCTTCTCATGCCCTGAGGCCCTACTTTGTCCTTTATGGCAAAATTGATTTACAAAACCTTCCTGTTAGATGTAACATCTTAATCACAATTTTGTCTATTGTAAGCTGTGAGGGGCAGAGACAGAATAGATAGTGTATTTTCCCCAGTTCAGGGAAGTTTTAAACTCAAGGGCACAGGTTTAATGTCAAAGTGAAAACACTTAACGGGGATCTAAGGAATACGTTTTTCACATAGAGGTTGGCTAGTATCTGAAATGAACTACCTGAGAGTGTACCTTTCTGTCAATTTCCAGTTTCCTTCCATGCTATCCTTTAGTCGTAAGTATTATCCATGTACCTGCCCACATGTCTTTTAAATGTTGTTATAGTACCTGCCTCAACTACATCCTCAGACAGCTCGTTCCATATACCCACCACCCTAAGCGTGAAACAAATTACTCCTGTTAAATTTTTCCCCTCTTACCTTAAACCTATGTCCTTTGGTTCTTGATTCCCTTACCCTAGGTAAAATACACTGTTCATTCACCCTATCGATTTCCCTCATGATTTTATACACCTCTATAAGATCTTAGACTGCCCAACCTCTCCCTGTAGCTCAGGCCCGACTACTTACATGTAGTCAGCTGAGTTTGATTATAATTTGTTGCACCATCTGTCCCCATGTGCACATGGATCAATGCAATCCATAGCTTTGTGGCATGTTACTAAAGAATTGCCTGTTATTTTATCATGCAAATAGCCCACTCATGACACACTCAATTGACCTTCCACCAAACATAAAGTGCTGGAAGAACTCAGCAGGTCTGCCAGCATCTGTGGAGGGAATGGATAGACAACATTTTGGGTGTGAACCCTTCTTCAAATGAATTGCAGGATGGCGGAGAAAGTTGGGGGCAGGACGAAGCTTGGCAAGTGATAGGTGGATACAGGTGGGGAGGTGGTATTGGCAGATGGTTGGAGTAAGTGACAAAGGCTGGATGTGAATAGGAGACAAAATGGTATCTGATAAAGCGAGGAGGAAATCCACAAGGGAGGGATGCAGATGGGAGGGGACAGGGGCGAGGGGATAGAGGGGGGATTAAAGGGAAATGGGAACTTGGGGATGGGAGGTGAGTGTACGAAGGAGGGAAAAGGAGCACGTGTGGGAGATTCCAGCATCTACAATTTCTTGTATCGTCTCTGAAAAAAGGTCCCCGTTTGATTGTACTATCCTTATCTTAATGTTGTCTGTTGCTTTAAGTTTCTGATCTATAAAGTTCTGCATCAGAAAATTAGATTATCGTCGTCCAAAGGGAAAAAAAATCAAGCCTTCCTTTCAACACAAAGATGTTTTGATAGGAAAAACATGTTTGAACGTATGATTAATAAATATTTGATAAGACTTTGAGTGCGAGTACAGATTTGGTAGAATGACGGCTGACCCTTAACTCTGGACTTGTAAGTCGTGGATTTGTGAGCTGGCACACTAGGGTTTGGAGGATTAAACTGTTAACTTCATTCAGCTCACAATAAACAATTATTTAAACAATAATTAAAAAAATAAACCCTTTTATTTGTCGCAGTGTGCTGGGCCCTGATTGAATGGCGGGGTAGGCTCGATGGGCTGAATGGCCTAATTCTGTTCCTATGACTTAAGAAGTTATGAAATGATACTTGGTCAATTTTTATACGTAAAGGCCAAAACCGCCGTAAAATTATGGCTAGAAAACCTCTTTAGTCTTGAATTGAATGTTCCCACTGCTGGTTCGGTCTACGGGAGAGATTGGCTGGAAGAGTTGAAGATGGATTGGAAAACATTTATTTCCAGTGAATGTGTCTCAAGCATATTTAAATAACTTTCTGGAACAATTATGGAGGTAGGAGGCAAGGAATGTTTTTCTGACTGGAAGTCTGTTACATTAGTGTACATCAGTGTTCAAGGCTGGTATTTGTAATATATGTACAAGTGTCTTGGATGGGAATGTCGATTTTCTGTTCAGTAAGCTGGCAGACAACACAAACATTAGCAACGATTGGTGTCTAATGATACAGCAGGAGATAGTTCAGCCAGAAAGTCGGGCAGACTGGTGGCAGATGGAAATTAATCCAGACATTCCAGACTTCGGCCCAACTGTTCATGCTAACCAAACTGCCCATCCATGGTGGAGATTGCTGCATTTGACCATATCCCTCGAAAGCTTTCTGATGAACAGTGGAATAATGTGCCCATTCACCTTTCCCAACCGAAAAATGCCACAATCTTGCTGAAATGTTCAATTTGGAAGCAAATGTAGGGTAAGGTAAATGGACTAAATATCCTCAGACGTTCACTTTATAAAAAACATGCCATTCAGCCTTTCAATTTGCTCTGAATATCAAGCTCCTTATTGTAAGAATTCTCTACTCTTCCATTTTCTTACTCCCCCCATTTCTTATCAACACCACCCCCTGCTCGCCCATCTAATTCTATCAACATGACAGTGATGGGGTAGCTTGCCTTACAGCGCCAGAGACCCAATTTCCACCCTGACTACTGACCAGGGTGCTGTCTGTACGTAGTTTGTACGTTCTCGCTGTGACCTGCGTGGGTTTACTCCAGGTGCTCATGTTTCCTCCCACATTCCAAAGACATACAGGTTTTTAGATTAATTCATTTCTGTAAATTGTCCCTAGTGTGTAGGATAGAACTAGTGTACGGGGTGATCGTTAGTCGATGTGGACACGTGGGCCGAAGGCTTGTTACCACATGGTATCTCTAAACACACCTCAATTCATAGGGGCCAATTAATCTATCAACCTGTATGTTTACAGGAATGTGGGAATAAACTGGAGCATTCAGAAGAAACCCATCATGGAGAGGGCATGCAAACTCCACACAGACAGCACCAGAGGTTAGGATTGAACCTGAGTCTCTGGTGCCGTCTGACAGCTGCTCTATTAGCTTTCCCACTCTGCCACCCAAGCTACACGGAGGAAAGGTTTCCTCTACATGATGGGTTCCTACATGACGGAGGCCTGCCAGCAGATTGGAGATGAGAATATGGGATTGTGGAAATAGCGGAATATATGGCTGTAGGAATTATCCTGTGAAGATTGGTGAGAAGTTCTGAAATAAACACAATGCCCAGGAGAATGCACAGTGGTGCATCTGATAGAGCTGGCTTCCTCACAGCACCAGAGATCGGGGTTTGATCCTGAACTAAGATGCTGCCTGTGTGGAGTTTGCATGTTCTCCCTGTAACCGAGCGGGTTTGCCCTGGGTGCTCTGGTCTCCTCCCACATAGCAAAGACGTGATGGTCCTGTCCTGTGCATCACGTGTTTAACTGAAAGGTCTTCGAAGAAACTAACAATAAACTTTGAGTTCCACACAGACTTTATTTGAGGTCCACTCTGCAATGGATATGTTAGAGGTGAAGAATTTACTAAGTGCAGTTACAATGATGAATGTCACCAAAGAGTCAATGCTGACACAATGCTGTGTGCACTGTTCAAATAAGGATGTAAATCATGGGTAGTGGAATGCTTTGAGATGCTAAGGCAATGGGATATGCTGGATTAGCGCAAGTTATTTTTCTTTAATACTGAAAAATGCTTGAAGTAGTTACAGATGAAGTTCAGATGCTCAAAGAAAAAAAAAACAAAGGACGCGGAGAGCCCGAAGGTCATGGTGAATTTCAGCAGGGCGTACAGAGAACCAGGCAGCAAAGAAATGAAACGCACAAATACATGCGTGAAAATCACATTTTTGGAGCTACGAAGAATTGGATCTTATGAGGAAATTTTAAGAGTACAGAATCATTATGTCCCTGTTCGGTTGAAAGGAAATAGTAAAAATTGGAAAGAGCCATGGTTTTCAAGGGAAATTGGACACTTGGTTCGGAAAAAGAGAGAGATCTACAATAATTATAGGCAGCATGGAGTAAATGAGGTGCTTGAGGAGTATAAAGAATGTAAAAAGAATCTTAAGAAAGAAATTAGAAAAGCTAAAAGAAGATATGAGGTTGCTTTGGCAAGTAAGGTGAAAGTAAATCCAAAGGGTTTCTACAGCTATATTAATAGCAAATGGATAACGAGGGATAAAATTGGTCCATTAGAGAGTCAGAGTGGACAGCTATCTGCAGAGCCAAAAGAGATGGGGGAGATATTGAACAATTTCTTTTCTTCGGTATTCACCAAGGAGAAGGATATTGAATTATGTGAGGTAAGGGAAACAAGTAGAGTAGCTATGGAAACTATGCGATTCAAAGAAGAGGAAGTACTGACACTTTTGAGAAATATAAAAGTGGATAAGTCTCCAGGTCCGGACAGGATATTCCCTAGGACATTGAGGGAAGTTAGTGTAGAAATAGCAGGGGCTATGACAGAAATATTTCAAATGTCATTAGAAACGGGAATAGCGCCGGAGGATTGGCGTACTGCGCATGTTGTTCCATTGTTTAAAAAGGGATCTAGTAAAATACCTAGCAATTATAGAACTGTTAGTTTGACGTCAGTGGTGGGCAAATTAATGGAAAGGATACTTAGAGATAATATATATATAAGCATCTGGATAAACAGGGTCTGATTAGGAACAGTCAACATGGATTTGTGCCTGGAAGGTCATGTTTGACTAATCTTCTTGAATTTTTTGAAGAGTTTTACTCGTGAAATTGATG
The DNA here is from genome assembly GCF_028641065.1 of Leucoraja erinaceus. Lineage (NCBI taxonomy): Eukaryota > Metazoa > Chordata > Chondrichthyes > Rajiformes > Rajidae > Leucoraja > Leucoraja erinaceus. The sequence goes on from NC_073403.1 coordinate 23,014,535, forward strand.
AGGGTAAAGCAGTGGATGTTGTATATATGGACTTCAGTAAGGCCTTTGACAAGGTTCCTCATGGAAGGTTGGTTAAGAAGGTTTAATTGTTGGGTATTAATGGTGGAGTAGCAAGATGGATTCAACAGTGGCTGAATGGGAGATGTCAGAGAGTAATGGTGGTTGGTTGTTTGTCAGGTTGGAGGCCAGTGACTAGTGGGGTGCCACAGGGATCTGTGTTGGGTCCACTGTTGTTTGCCATGTACATCAATAATCTGGATGATGGTGTGGTAAATTGGATTAGTAAGTATGCAGATGATACTAAGATAGGTGGGGTTGTGGATAATGAAGTAGATTTTCAAAGTCTACAGAGAGATTTATGCCAGTTGGAAGAGTGGGCTGAAAGATGGCAGATGGAGTCTAATGTTGATAAGTGTGAGGTGCTACATCTTGGCAGGACAAATCAAAATAGGACGTACATGGTAAATGGTAGGGAATTGAAGAATGCAGGTGAACAGAGGGATCTGGGAATAACTGTGCACAGTTCCCTGAAAGTGGAATCTCATGTAGATAGGGTGGTAAAGAAAGCTTTTGGTGTGCTGGCCTTTATAAATCAGAGCATTGAGTATAGAAGTTGGGATGTAATGTTAAAATTATACAAGGCATTGGCGAGGCCAATTCTGGAGTATGGTGTACAATTTTGGTCGCCTAATTATAGGAAGGATGTCAAGAAAATAGGGAGAGTACAGAGGAGATTTACTAGAATGTTGCCTGGCTTTCAGCAACTAAGTTACAGAGAAAGGTTGAACAAGTTAGGGCTTTATTCTTTGGAGCGCAGAAGGTTAAGGGGGGACTTGATAGAGGTCTTTAAAACGATGAGAGGGATAGACAGAGTTGACGTGGATAAGCTTTTCCCACTGAGAGTAAGGAAGATTCAAACAAGGGGACATGACTTGAGAATTAAGGGACAGAAGTTTAGGGGTAACATGAGGGGGAACTTCTTTACTCAGAAAGTGGTGGCTGTGTGGAATGAGCTTCCAGTGAAGGTGGTGGAGGCAGGTTCGTTTTTATCATTTAAAAATAAATTGGATAGTTATATGGACGGGAAAGGAATGGAGGGTTATGGTCTGAGCGCAGGTATATGGGACTAGGGGAGAATACGTGTTCAGCATAGACTAGAAGGGTCGAGATGGCCTGTTTCCGTGCTGTAATTGTTATATGGTTATATATATGGTTATGAGGGTCACTAAAAGGATGTTGCAAAATGCTTGATAAAAAATCAGGAAGTCTAGGAGAGCTGATGAGGAAGGGGAGGGGAATGAAACTAAATGAATTGCTCTTTCAAAGAACAGGCACATGCAATATGTTTTCTCCTGATGCTGCACCATTTCACAGCACCGTGGTGGTAGATTTGCTGCCTTACAACGTCAGAGACCTGGGTTTGATCCCGACTGCCGGTGCTGTCTATACAGATTTTCTATGTTCTCCTTGTGACTGCTTGGGTTTTCTCCGGGTGCTCCGGTTTCCTTCCACACTCCAAAGACGTACAGGTTTTTAGGTTAATTGGCTTCGTAAAATTGTAAAATTGCTCCTAGTGCGCAGGATGGAGCTGGTGTACTGGCTGGTATGGAGTGATCGCTGGTCGGTGTGGATTCGGTGGGCCGTAGGGCCTGTTTCTGTGCTGTAACTCTAAAGTCTAAAAATGATTGTGGACTCAATAGAGGTCATAATAAAGAAGTTTATGGATAGCAATCTTGCCTGGTTTCACACAGAGGTTGTGGCACACAAACAGCCACTGTCTGGTGCCGTACAGTGACGCAGTGGTAGCGTTGCTGCCTTATGGCAACAGAGACCTGGGTTCGACCCTGACTTTGTGCTCTCTCTACGGAGTTTGAACGTTCTCCCCGTGACCGCGTGGGGTTTCTCCGGGTGCTCCAGTTTTCTCACACATTCCAAAGACGTATAGGTTTGTATGTTAATTGGATTTGGTAAAATTGTAAAATTGTCCCTAGTGCGTAGGATAGTGCTGGTGTACTGGGTCATTGCGGACCCGAAGAGCTTGATTGGTGGCTGATTAGGAAAGGGGGAGATGCAACGAGACCTGGGTGTCATGGTACACCAGTCATTGAAAGGATGCATGCAGGTGCAGCAGGCAGTGAAGAAAGCGAATGGTATGTTAGCATTCATAGCAAAAGGATTTGAGTATAGGAGCAGGGAGGTTCTACAGCAGTTGTACAGGGTCTTGGTGAGACCACACCTGGGGTATTGCGTACAGTTTTGGTCTTCTAATCTGAGGAAAGACATTCTTGCCATAGAGGGAGTACAGAGAAGGTTCACCAGACCGATTCCTGAGATGTCAGGACTTTCATATGAAGAAAGACTGGATAGACTCGGCTTGTACCCGCTAGAATTTAGAAGATTGAGGTAGCATCTTATAGAAACTTACAAAATTCTTAAGGGGTTGGACAGGCTAGATGCAGGAAGATTGTTCCCGATGTTGGGGAAGTCCAGAACAAGGGGTCACAGTTTAAGGATAAGGGGGAAATCTTTTAGGACCGAGATGAGGAAAACATTTTTCACACAGAAAGAGGTGAATCTCTGGAATTCTCTGCCACAGAAGGTAGTTGAGGCCAGTTAATTGGCTATATTTAAGAGGGAGTTAGATGTGGCCCTTGTGGCTAAAGGGATCAGGGGGTATGGACAGAAGGCAGGTACAGGATGTGGTATTATGCAATAATAGTGTAAGGCTGAGCAGAGGGGCACTAGGACCCTGTGTGCCAGAAGCCAGGCTCCAGTAACCGGATGTGACTGGAACCCAGGGTGTGGGCATGATGCATATTGTACAGAGGTATACTCTGGCGTCGTGCAGCATAACCCGCAGGATACTGAGTTGGATGGCCGAATGGCGGTGCAGGCTCGGGGCCGAATGGCCTACTCCTGCACCTAATTTCTATGTTTCTATTCTGCTCTGCATCTCTACAGTCTAAAGTAAAATTGATTGTAAAATGGTTGAGCGGTCACAGAATGATGAAGTTTATAGATGGCAAATGCCTGGTTGCACACAGAGGTTGTGACACAAGAACTGCCGCTGACTGTACAGAATGCTGACACCATACCTGACTTACACAGAGCTTGAGACCAGTCCAATTTGCCATGAGAGGGCATTCCAAATAATTGCTGCTGACTTTCCAGTGAGAATCTTTTATTTGCTTGAAAATTCTTCGATTCCTACTTTAAGGATGTTATTGTTCCATTGCCAGTACTTATGACAATTAAACAAGATGTGACAAGGCAAGGGGGTTCCTTGATACATAGATGATTGTTGGATTGAAACTGGTGTGAGTCCAAAAGAATCACATATTTGTGAACTGTAAAGCTTGTTGAAGTATTTTTGGTGGAACGTTTGGGAAGGGAGGAGAGGGGAAGAGACCAGTGCAAGGTCAGCCAGGGTTCAGGGGAAGTCAGGATCACTATGAGTTATATCTTCCTGTCTCCACCGCAACTCCGTGGCTCACTCATCCCATCCCACCCAAACCACCCCCTCCCCGGGTACTTTACCCTGCAACCCCAAGAGATGTCGCTCCTGTCCTCGTACCTCCTCCCTCGACTCCATCCAGGGACCCAGGCAATCCTTCCAGGTGAGACAGAGGTTTACATGCACCTCCTCTAACCTCTGAAGAAGGGATTTGGCCTGAAAAGTTGCTTATTTCCTTCGCTCCATAGATGCTGCTGCACCCGCTGAGTTTCTCCAGCATTTTTGTGTGCCTTCGATTTTCCAGCATCTGCAGTTCCTTCTTAAATAACCTCCTCTAACCTCATCTACTGCCATCCGTGGGCCTCGATGTCGGCTACAGAATTTGAGCAGCACAGCGATCTCAAAGGGCTTTTTTGCTTGAAGAGAGGACAGAAATTGGGAGGAATTAATTGATGTGAACTTTAATTGCTTAACTGAACGCAAGTGTGAGCTAGCAAGTGGTACCGAAATAAGCGAAGGAGGCACAATTCCACAAAGGACAAGGGCAGCAGCATTTTAAATGAACTTAATGTGGTGGTCGGAGCCAGAAGTGTTAGTGAGATTCAGTTAGGAAGATCACAGTGATGAGCAGAAATTACTGGTTCTGGGGTTATGGTGCTTCGGGATGGGTAATGAATAGGTCCCTAGATTCATTGTGCATTTAATTTAAAACTTACACCACTTGGTGAGTTGGCCTTGGTGTTTTCACACTGATCCTCATGGGCAATGATCCACTGTACCTCCTCCAAATAACGGCAGAGATAGATGGATTCTTGATTAGTACGGGTGTCAATGGATAAGGGGAGAAGACGGGAGAATGGGGTTAGGGGCGAGAGATAGATCAGCCATGATTGAATGGCAGAGTAGACTTGATGGGCCAAATGGCCTAATTTTGCTCCTATCACTTATGACCTAATACCGATCTGTGTGCACAGTAAGCTCATGCGAGAAGCCGTTCCTCACTGTTTTCACTCCTGTACCTTTTTCCCCGATGGTGAGAGTGTGGCCAGTGTGATGTGGGTCTTTGTTGATATAGGCAGCCTTTTTCATGCAGAGCCTCCTAAATGGGCCCTTGGGTGGTGGTGAGGTCAGTACCTGTGTTGGACCAGGCAATGTTTACCACTTGCTGTTACCTACTTCGTTCCTGGGTGTTCGAGTTGCCAAACCAGGCTGTAATGCAGCCACCTCGACCGTACGCCTGTAGATGTTCAAAGAGTAATTGCCAACATTTAAAGTGGTGCTCATGGGCAGAAAAAGCTTGTCAACCTTTTAGCAATGCAATCATCGAATCTGGAATTCAATCTGTTTTGTGCAGGGAAACTCAGAAATCCTTTGTATCCATCTGTTCTTTGTTACACATTGCAGTTAGCCGGGACTTCAGAAACTGGCCTTGGTTACAGATTTCAAGCTGTAGATTTCATCGAAAAAGACTGTCCTCTCCACGTCTACCAAGTGAATCTCGGAGGAGCCACGAACTGCCTTCTGGAATTCATGACTCAGCTCTACGGCAACTCTAGAACGTCAGGGAAAATATAGACAGACGCACAACTCTTGATTCAAAGTACTCGTTTCCCTCAGTCTGAAGACAGGTCTCAACCCGAAACATCACCCATTCCTTCTCTCCAGAGATGCTGCCTGTCCCACTGAGTTACTCCAGCTTTTCGTGTGTATCACAGCTCTTGATTCTTTGGTGAAGCTGCATATCTTGCTCTATGCGAGAGGCCATAGAGTTTTAAGATGTTTTAAAATAAGTTACTGGATAATTTTAATGAACCTGGATTGCTGATGGAATAGGGAACTAATTAGGACACTAAAATGCTGGAGTAAGTCAGCGGGTCAGGCAGCATCACTGGACAGCAAAGATAGATGACGTTTTAGGTTGGGACCCTTCAGTCTGCAGAAGGGTTCCAACCCGAAAAGTCACCTGTCAGTGTTCTCCAGAGATGCTGCCTGCCTGTGTGTCAAACCTCTGCCAGTCTTGCTTGCTCTGGAAGAATGGGTGCTGCAAGTTTGGATCGAGCTAGGTGGAAAGTTTGGATCACACTGAAAGGTATCAAGCCCGCCGTTTTGGGGTGGCACAGATTAGATTAGATTAGATTCCTTTATTTGTCATTCAGACCTTTTGGTCTGAACAAAATTTCGTCGCCTGCAGTCATACATATAATAATAAATAACAAAACACACAATAAACACAAATTAACATCCACCACAGTGAGTTCACCAGGCACCTCCTCACTGTGATGGAGGCAAAAGTCTTAAAGTCACTGTCTCTTCCCTCCTTATTCTCCCTCTGCGCTGAGGCGATCCAGGCCTCCGATGTTGTTACCCCACCGGGCTATGGTAAGTCAGTCCCGCAGCTCAACCGAGCTCCGCGAACGGGCCGGTTCAAGCTCCGCGGCCCGGGGTGGTCGAAGCTGCCGAAGATGCCGCCCTCCAGTCCAGCGGACGCAGCTGTTGCCGCGGGAGCTCCGTAAAAACAGGTCGCCAACCTGTGACCTGTGAGCTCCCGATGATGTCGTCCACTGGCCCGCGGCCGAGCCCCGGATTCAGGTCGCCGCCGCCGGAACACCGCCTCAGCTCCGAGTCGGGTCGCTGCCACCGGAACACCGCCTCAGCTCCGAGTCGGGTCGCTGCCACCGGAGCACCGCCTCAGCCACGAAGTCGGGCCGCCTCAGCCACCAGAACGCCGCCTCAGCCCCGAGTCTTGCTGCCACAGCCACCGGAGCACCGCCTCCGCCCCGAGTCGTGCCGCTGCCACCGGAACGCCGCCACAGCTCCGAATTCGGCCAGCCTCGCGTTGGTAAGTCCTGGCTGGCTCTGCTTCCGGAGCTCGAGGTCGGTCGCAGTTGGAGGCCGCCAGCTCCGCCATTAGGCCTCAGCGCAGACGGAGTTAGAGAAGGGGGGATACGACAGAAAGAGTCGCATTCCCCCGAAGGAAGAGACAGAAAAACATGTTTAACCCCCCCCCCCCCACACATATCACAACCTAATATACTAACATTTAACTAAAACAAGACAAAAAAAAACAACAAAAAAAGTAAAAGCAGACGGACTGCAGACGAGCTGCAGCTGTTCAACAGTGCCGCCACATCCACAGTGGCGCAGTGGTAGAGTTGCTGCCTCACAGCGCCACAGAACTGGGGTCGATCCTGGCTACAGGTGCTGTCTCTGTGGAGTGGCAGGGCTTTAATGGCCGCGGGATTTACTTACCATCACCTGCCGGGGGCTTTGACTCTGACATCGGGAGGAGAATGAGGAGTGCAGGGGAGGGATAAGACTTTGCCTTCCATCACCTAGACCAGCCCTGATTTTGATCATTATCTGAAGAAGGGTCTCGACCCGAAACGTCACCCCTTCCTCCTCTCCAAAGATGCTGCCTGTCCCACTGAGTTACTCCAGCATTTTGTCTATCTTCGGTTTAAACCAGCATCTGCAGTTCCTTCCTACAGATTTTCTAAAACATGTTTACTTCCCCTAATGAGAGGAAGGTGTGGTTTAATGAAATAAAGAGCTGATTGCTTTAATGTAACTGTAAACTTTAGAGCAGTATCAACTGGCTATGAAGTAAATCAACCACAGGATATCTGGTCTTGTTTCTCATGAAATCTAATCAGTTACACCCTGTGGATGTTTAGACAAGTGAAATGAGGAGACATGCTGAGATTTGTGTTAGTTAGATGTTATAATAATGGGTCTTTCTCAGCTAAATCCTCAAGTTATACTGTAGTAGGCGTAGTGCCGCATGATTTAGCCCACCATTCAGATTATCCTGTGGTCCCTTTATGCCTGAGCTAACAATACATGAGTGAATCCACCAATACTGGCCTTCCCTAACTTAGAGCCATCTGGTAAAGGGCAGATAGATCTGATCCACAACCAATCCACAGAGGTCTTACCCCTAGAACATGCAGGGAGGCACGGTGGTGCAGCGGGTAGAGCCGCTGCCGCACAGCGTCGGAGACCCGGGTTTGACCCTGACCTCAGGTGCTGTCTGTGTGGCGTTTGCACATTCTCCCTGTGTGACCGCGTGGGTTTCCGCCGGGTGCTCTGGTTTCCTCCCACATCCCAAAGACGTGTGGGTTTGTAAGTAAATTGGCCCTCTGTAAAACAAACATTGTCCCTAATCTTTGTAGAGTGGATGAGAAAGTGGAATAACAGAACTAGTATGAACAGGTGATTGATAGTCGGCATGAGTACTGTGGGCTGAAGAGCCTGTTTTCTGTGGCATCACTAAACTAAACACTGTGACAGACTTTCTTCGGAAGCAAAACTGGGGACTCAGCAACCCTTTCTGTTAAAGCCTTTCAAGGCTGTATCAATTTTTCAGTGTCTCTATATTTTTCAGTATCTCTTAAAATAATGTTATTGTTTTATTAAAAGCACCAATAAATAGATAGATAGATAGATTCTTGATTAGTACAGGTGTCAGAGGTTATGGAGAGAAGGCAGGAGAATGGGGTAAGAGGGAGAGATAGATCAGCCATGATCAAATGGCAGAGTAGACTTGATGGGCCAAATGGCCTAAGTCTACTCCTATCCCTTATGACCTTATGACCTAAATAATTTAAAAGATTAGTGATCATTCATTCATAGCTAAATCCATAGCTCTCACAGCTATGACTATGATGTAGCTACGACTTGGATCCTATCTCTGGTTAAAGGGAAGTAGAAAAAACAGATCTACTGGCTGCAATGATCAGGGACCAAGGCAATACCTGGGGCTTATACTGGCAGATAAATCTAATTGTAGAGGTTTTGCTGTGCCAGGCATCAGAAACTTGCAAAGTCACTTTTGGGGTTGACAATGAGCCTGGAATGAAAACGTTGCAGTTTTCAGGCATACAAATGAGTCGTAAGCAAATTGAAAATGAAGGAGAATAATAAGTAGGAAGCTTGGTGTGTCGGCTTGAGATTGATGAGTTTGCTGTGTAAGCCTATTTTGAATGAAAATAGTATTGGAGCGGTCATAGAGTTATAGAGTGATACAGCGTGGAAACAGGCCCTTTGGCCCAACTTGCCCAGCCACCGGTCAACATGACCCAGCTACACTAGTCCCACCTGCTTGTGTTTGGCCCATATCCTTCCAAACCTATCCTATCCATGTACCTGTCTAACTGTTTCTTAAATGTTGGGATAGTCCCAGCCTCAACCACCTCCTCTGGCAGCTTGTTCACCCTTTGTGTGAACATATTACCTCACAGATTCCGATTAAATCTTTCCCCTTCACCTTAAACCTATGTCCTCTAAACCTAAATTAATCTTAATAGGAAAGAGTTGTGTTTTTCTTCTCTCTTGTCCCTTTCATTTTGCATTCATCACAGGTTTAGGTTTATTATTGTCACGTGTACTGAGGAACAGTAAAAAGCTTTGTTTCCAAGCAGATTAGATATACTATACATAAATGCAATTTAGCCAAAACTCAACTACAATAGATAGAGCAAAGGGGTAGATGCAGAGTGCCGCATACAGTTTGCAGCATTGTAGTGCGTCACTTCCATAGCCAAAGTCCGCAGTGGGGTAGAGGTGAATTGGGCAGTGCCCTAGCTTAAGGGAAGGAGCTGTTCCTGAGTCTGGTGATGCTCAGTTTCAAGCTGCTGTACCTTCTGCCGGATGGGAGCAGGGAGAAGAAGAAATTATCAGAGTGGGATAAATCTTTGAGTATGTTGGCTGCGTTTCTGTGGCAGCAGGGAGTACAGATGGAATCAATGGTGAGGAATCTGGTCTGTGTGATTGACCGGTCTACATCTACAACTCCCAGCAATTTCTTGCGGTCTTGGGCAGAGCTGTTCCTAAACCAATCTGTGATGCAACCCGACAGAATGCTTTCAATGGGGCATCGGTACAATAGGTTTTATTGGCCGCGACTTCCCATCCCACAATGAAGCAGCTGTGACCTTGAGGAAAGCTGCCCACAAATACCAAGCAATCTCTCTGGCTAACACTACCCTTTCCTGATCCCGATTTCTGTCAGGCATCATTTGAAGAAGTTCTATGGTATCCAGAATTAGTGATATCATCTAACAGGGTGAACAACCAACATTTTGAGCAGTTCTCACAGGATATATAGTTAACTTTTATTTTTTTTAAAAGGGCGTCATGGTGGCACAGCGGTAGAGTTGCTGCCTTACAGCGCCAGGGACCAGGGTTCGATCCTGACTACGGGTGCTGTCCGTGCCGAGTTTGTACGTTCTCCCCGTGACCTGCGTGGGTTTTCTCTGGGAGCTCCAGTTTTCTCCCACATTCCTAAGATGTACAGTTTTGTAGGCCAATTGTAAATTGTCCCTAGTATGTAGGATAGGGCGGGGATCGCTGGTCGGCACGGACTCGGTGAGCCGAAGGCCCTGTTTCCATGCTGTATCTCTAAATTCAACTAAACTAAACTAAAATAAAATGACAAAGTGAAAAATAAAGATTGGAACCTATACAGAAAGAAGATCTAATTGTAATACAAACATTTTACAATACAAATAAAATAATTGTTTTTATTATTTTAATATCATTTTGGAATAATTATATAGGGACGATATACCTAAAAATGTTAGTCTATCAAACCAGGAGAGTTTGTTAAGTAGAAATGGCAGCACAGTGACACAGTTGGTCAAGCTGTTGCCTCACAGTGCTAGAGACCCAGGTTCAACACTGACCTGGGATCTGTCTGTGTGGAGTTTGCTTGTTCTCCCTGTGACCGTGTGGGCTTCCTCCACGTGTTCCGGTTTCCTCCCACATCCTAAAAACACAGGGTTAATTAGAGGTTAATTAGCCTCTGTAAATTCCTCACGGTGAGTTGGTAGTGGGTGAGTGGTATAAGGTAGAACTAGTGTGAATGGGTGACCGATGGTCAGCGTGGACTTGTCAGACTGAAGTGCCTGTTTCCATGCTTTATCTAACATCAAAATCATGGCTTAAAGTGCCATCAGAAGCTGACAGACCCTTCACACAGCAAACCAATACATTCTTCAGATTTTTTTATTTTTTTTTACACAGTGAGAGTTGTTTGTGGGATTTTATGATGAGAAAGACTTGCAAATGTTTCAAGTTCACTTATCAGTCATTTCAGCTGAAAGCCATTGTGAAGGAGCAAGATATCACAGACAGTAGCTTCTGGGCTTCTGCGTTTAATTGGGTCTGTGTGGAAGCCAAACTCTGCTGCCAGATATCTGCTGTAATAATGGTGTGAATGCTTGAATCACCAATTCCTTTCACCGTAAATTCAGGGCCATTACTTTTTGTATTTAATTAGAAGTGAAAAACAATTTTTTGGAAGCAGCATTTTTTTTTTTTGCCAAAAATGTTATTTTCACTCATTAGCCATTCTCTTACTTGCCCTGAGAATAAGGTACCCACTTTTCTTATGGCCAGAAAGTAAGGTGAAAGTGGAGGTTGACAGTGTAATAGCACAACTGGGATAAATATAGCACAGAGTTCAATGCAACAAACTAAACAACAGCGAGTATGTTGTAAAGTTCAGGCCATATTTATCATGAAGTTGATTTGGCTTTTTCACAAGTATCATCATTGGTAGTGCAGCAGAAATAAAAATGAAGCCAGGGACCCCCCGGGCAATAGGAGTTATATTGGATGTATAGGAAAGAACTGCTGATGCTTGTTTAAATCAAAGGTAGACACAAAATCCTGGAGTAACTCAGCGGGACAGGCAGCATCTCTGGAGCAAAGGAACGGGTGATGTTTCAGGTCGAGGCCCTTCTTCAGGCTGATGTCAGGGGAGTGGGCAGTGCAGAGATAGAATGTACTCAGAGACAGTACGACTGGTGGGTGAACTGGTGAGTGGGAGGGGATGGAGAGAGAGGGAAAGCAAGGGCTACTTGAAGTTAGGGAAGTCAATGTTCATACTGCTGGGGTGTAAGCTACTCAAGCAAAATATGAGGTACTGGATGTTTCTGCATTATTCTGTGCAAATGTACACATTCATATCTACTGATGGCTGAGGCAGCAGCCCTTCTAGTTTATTGATCAGTTGGTAGAAGTTACAGGCCATTAATACCTGCTGCAGCTACTTATTGCTCAAGCTTGATTATTGAAATATTTATCAATGCAATCTAGAAATGTAGATTTCTAGATTGAATTCTCAACGGGCTAGTATGGACATTGTCCGAAAGGGGCCAAAAGGGTTCTTGGGCTGGCGGCCCAGTCACTCAAGCATGATGTGCTGGCAGCTCACTCAATCACGGCTGATGGGCTGGCAGTTGACTCAAGGCTATTCCTTGAAATTCCATTTCAAGCAGGGTGCAAGGCCACCAAACTCAAGTGCAGTTTTCTACCATTTCAAGCAGGGTGCAAGGCCACCAAACTCAAGTGCAGTTTTCTACCATTTCAAGCAGGGCGCAATGCCACCAAATGCAAGAGCAGTTTCCTACCATTTAAAGCAGTGTGCAAGGCCACCAAACTCAAGTGCAGTTTCCTACCATTTCAAGCAGGGTGCAAGGCCACCAAACTCAAGTGCAGTTTCCTACCATTTCAAGCAGGGTGCAAGGCCACCAAACTCAAGTGCAGTCTCATACCATTTCAAGCAGTGTGCAAGGCCACCAAAGACAGAGAGTCGCAACCTCTCCTTCCCCCATCTTGCAGAGACTGAGCCACGGCCACACTTCTGGGTTTATAGTCCCTCCCCCCTACCACCAGAAGGGGCGTGGTCATCATGGAGTGATTGACAGGAGAGAGAATCTCAACATTTTTTAAACACTAATAACTCTTATTTTTCATCAATGGGAAAAATTCTCGGCACCTGATGAGCAGAGAGGGACTGAGTAAGACGGCCAAAATTCACAGTCGTACATGATAGCGTTTTTCTAAAATCAATATACTGCGCAACCAGGAAGTGGTCAAGATTAGACTTTTAATTATATAGAAGGCAACACCACTTCTATAAGGCAACACCACTTTTCAATAAGGCAAAGGCAACACCACTTTTCAATAAGGCAAAGGCAACATCACTTTTCAATAAGGCAAAGGCAACACCATGTTTGCATTTTCAAACCAAACCACTTCTGCATTTTCAAACCAAACCACGTTTGCATTTTTGAACCAAACCACTTTTGCATTTACAAACCAAACCACTTTTGCATTTTCAAACTACATTTTCAAACTACATTAAGGGCACTCACATGTCAGTAAAACCACTCGCAGTTTAGTAGACATGTGTTCAGTGTTATTCACAGACTGACAGTTGTGACGTCTCACTCCCCCATCTTGCAGAGACTGAGGCAGTCCACACTTCCGGGTTTTATAGTCCCTCCCTCCGCCCACCGGAAGTGATTCATGGTGTGATTGACAGGACGGAGAATCTCAACATTTTTTAAACATGAAAAGTCTTTTATTTTTCATCGATGGGAAAAATCCTCCCACAGCGGAGGGAGACTGAGTAAGTTGGCCAAAAATCACAGCCGTAAATGGTAGTATTTTTTCTAAAATCAATATGCAGTGTGGTCAAGATTTGAGTTTTAATTATATAGAAATATATAATATGAAGCATATACAGTATATATATAATATGATGCGTATATATGAATATATATGCACAAACACACACATATATATATACATATAAAAACCAACAAACAATAATAGTGCAAAAAGACAAAACATATATTTTAAAGCTTATAGTGTTTAACAGCCTGATGGTTGTTGGGAAGAAGCTGTCCGTGAACCTGGATGTTACAGTTTTCAGGCTCCTATATCTTCTTCCCGATGGCAGGAGTGAAATGACTGTGTGCCCAGGGTGGTGTGGGTCTCTGATGATGCTGGCTGCCTCTTTGAGGCAGCGACTCCTGTAAATCCCTTTGATGGTGGGGAGGTCAGAACCTGTGATGGACTGAGCATGTAATTATGATTCTTTAATTTACTCCAAATTAATTGTCACTTCTCCTGAGTGTAAAAGTGTTCAAACTTATATTCAGCTTGACTAAGTGCACATTTTATTCGGCAAGAATAAAGAGTCTGTTCAGCTACCTGTCTGCAACCATCTTTGTGAGATTGCTAATCGCATACTCAATATGAGCAAGAATTACCTTCCCTTTATATTTTTCCACCCTGTAAAAAAGCTTTGCTTTTATTAAACCAGTCACAAACTATGACTGGGTTCACAGTCAAACTTCAGAACTGAAGTCGAGTCAAGTTAGGATACTGTCCGATTCGCCTCTGGCCCACCGAGGACTTTGTTGATGGAACCGATGAGCTACGATGAGCTGCAATGCTGGGAATATATTCTGCTCCCGGTATCTTCCCTTTCGTTCGATCTATTGTATGGGATTTTGACTTGATTGTGTCTACATCTAGTATTATCTGACCAGATTGGATAGAATGCACAAGAACGTTTATCCACTGTGCCTCAGTGCATGTGCCAATAATGAACCTGAACCAGTCCAGCAGAGTTTATTGCAATTTGCACAAGTACAGTGAGGTATGGTTGCAGTCGAAATCTTGCATCACCGGCACATAGACTGAGACAACACACAAAAACAAAAATTATACGTATATTACAGATAAATTGCGTCAGAGGCGCAGCGGTAGAGTTGCTGCCTTACAGCGCTTACACTGCTAGAGACCCGGGTTTGATCCCGACTACAGGTGCTGTCTGTACGGAGTTTGTACGTTCTCCCCGTGACTGCGTGGGTTTTTTCAGAGATCTTCGGTTTCCTCCACGCCAAAGACGTACAGGTTTGGCGTTTAATTTGCTTGGAAAAATGTAAATTTTCCCTAGTGTGTGTGAGATAGTGTTAATGTGCGGGGACCGCTGGTCAGTGCAGACTTGGGGGGCCAAAGGGTCTGTTTCCGCTCTGTATCTCTAAACTAACCTAAATCCTGCAAGACAATAAATAAAATATGTTCATTTATAGGGACAGCATTAACACAGCATCCTTGCTTGCCTGGAGAACGATCTAATGCCAGTTATCTCTGGGTTTTTTTTAAACTATTTGGTTCATTTATCAAGGCAATAATAGACACATTATTCAATGTGCTGCATTTCCAGGAAGGAGTGTAATCTACAGTGCAGAAGATACAATAGTTCCCGTTCTGTTTACAGCGTTCCACATTACTTTTGAGCAAAGAGAAAGCTTAGTTTAGTTTAAAGATACAGTGTGCAAACAGGCCCTTCGGCCCACTGAGTCCATGTCGACCAGCGATCCCTGCACATTAGCACAAACACACACTTGCGAGATTTTAACAATTTTTTACCAAGCCAATTAACCTACAACCCTGTACGTCTTTGGAGTGTGGGAGGAAACTGGAGCACCCGGAGGAAACCCACACAGTCACGGGGAGAACGTACAACTCCATACCGTAGTCAGGATCGAGCCCAAGTCTCTGGCGTGTAAGGTAGCAACTCTACCGCTGCACCACCGTACCCCTATTTTGGCTCGATATTTATGTAGCAAACAAGCAAGGAAATACAATGTTAGTAATGGTAATATTGACTATGAAACCACTGGATTGTCATAAATAGCCCAGTTCATCTTCATCAGTTTAGTTTAGTTAATTTATTAATTTAATTATTTATTTGTCGATGAATTTAACAATTTATTTATCTATCAATGTATTTAATGAAATGAAAATGAAGTGCCTTTATTTGTCGTTGTAAGCACTGCATACAATGAAATTGTTGTTGCCGCTCCATTGGTGCATAATATACAAACATAAAAACACAGGACACAATTTAAAAACAATGTTAAAAACTAGGTATTAAAATAAGTAAGTAATCCGTACTGTACATGGTGATAGTAAAAGTTCAAGGTGGGTAGCAGCATGGAAGAGTGCAGCATGAATAATACTCCGTGGTTTTTCATGTTGAGTGTGAAGATTGCTTTGGGGAAGAAACTGTCTCTGAGTCTGGAGGTGCGTGTTTTGGCTGACCTGTAATGGCAACAGTTCAAAAAAGGTTGTGACCAGGGTGTGTGGAGTCTTTGATGATTTTAGTGGCTCTGCTGAGGTAGCGTGAGGTGGCAACGTCCTCCAGAGAGGGCAGTGGGCAGCCGGTGATTCTCTCTGCTGTTTTTACCACTCTCTGGAGCGCTTTCTTATCTGCAGCAAAGCAGCCTGCATACCACACTGACATGCAATATGTCAGTAGACTCTCAATGGTCGCCCGGTAGAAGGCCACCAGCAGCTTCTTCTTGGTGTTGTGCCTCCTGAGCACTCTCAGGAAGTGGAGTCTCTGTTGTGCTCCCTTGACGGTTGCAGTGGTGTTGGCTGACCAGGAGAGGTCCTCGGATACGAGGGCTCCTAGGAATTTGAAAGTCTGCACCCTTTCACACATGCCCCATTTATGCAGGGTGGGGCGGGTCCACGTCCCGTTTCCTCCTGAAGTCCAGTATTAGCTCCTTTGTCTTGGTTGTGTTCAGTGTCAGGTTATTTACTGAACACCATCCTGACAGTCGCTGTATCTCGTCCCCTTATGCTGACTCGTCCCCCCCTGAGACGAGCCCGACCACAGTTGTGTCGTCAGCAAATTTAATAATCGTTTTGGAAGGGTGGGCAGGTGTACAGTCATAGGTGTATAAGGAGTAGAGGAGTGGACTCAGCACACAGCCTTGAGGCGCGCCAGTGCTTAGTGTGATGGAGGAGGAGATTAGGGGGCTGGTTTTAACTCTCTGTGGGCGATTTGTGAGAAAGTATTTGATTTATATACTTATTTATTTATCTACAGTATTTATCCATTTATTTATTTATCTATCTGTTTATTTATTTATCAGTCAGCCTATGTATTTATTTATTTATCTATTGATTTATCTGTACAACTATTTATTTTTATGTCCGCCTCTATCTATCCATCTGTCCGTCTATCTATCTAGTTATTAATTAATTTACTTTATTTCGTATATGGCAGAAAGGAATAGAAATAATGAGGCCCCCAAATAAACAGTTTGCCGTACATATGAGCGTGTGGCAAAAGTCAATATTCGTCATCGACAATTGGAAGATCAAATGTCAAGGGCCTGTCCCACTTACGCAACTTTTTTGGCGACTGACGGCACCCGTCATAGGTCACCGAAAAATGGCAACATGTTGAAAATTCAGTGGTGACCAGAAAGACGCTATGACTCTTTGGGTAACTAGGAGACTACTCACGACCATACAGGCGACACCCTGGCGACATGTCGCGGGGTGAAGCCTGTACGGTCGTGAGTAGTCGCCCAAAGAGTCGTACCTTGTTCTGGTCGCCACTGGATTTTCAACATGTTGACATTTTTCGGCGACCTGTAACGACCTATGACGGGTGCCGGCAGTCGCCGAAAAAGAAAAAGGCCCTTAACTTTCCTTTTATACTTTGCAAAGAAAAAAATATTTATTAATCATTGTGACCATTTTTCAGTATTTTTCAGCATGTTGCTGTTTGATTTTCAGCCTGGGAATGCAAGGACACAATGCTCCAGCTGGTTCTTTACCGACTGTGAAACACATTAGGATGCAGGGAGACAAAGCAATAAACTTATTTTATGTGCTGGCTCTGGTGCTTCTGCACTACGCCAGACAACCATAACCTTTGCACGAGAACGGGGGCAGCTTTGGAGGAAATACAGAAAATGGGGCCGAAATTGATGCTGTGGTTTATCCAAGATTAATGATGCCAAGGAATCCCTTTCTATTTATTGGGGTGAGCATGAAAATGAGATGCATCATTATGGTTTTCAAACCTGGATGAAGTTTCAACATTACATCTTGGTGGTGGACATGATAGCCAGGGGAAGAAACTGGGGGCAGTGGTTCAAGAAAGAGTTTGCTATGATTTTGGTTCAACGGTTATCAATTGATGTGCGTGTGAGGGGAGAGAGAGAGAGAGAAAAAGAGAGAGAGAGAGAGAGAGAGAGAGAGAGAGAGAGAGAGAGAGAGAGAGAGAGAGAGAGAGAGAGAGAGAGAGAGAGAGAGAGAGAGAGAGAGAGAGAGAGAGAGAGAGAGAGAAAGAGAGTGTGAGAAAGAGAACGAGAGAGGGGGAGAGAAGGAGAGAGAGAGAGAGAGAGAGAGAGGGAGAGAGAGAGAGAGAGAGGGAGAGAACAATGAATTAATTAATTAATGCATGTGTGGGGTTTCTTTAACCAGCGCCTGAGATTTAGTAATAGTTGCAAAACATGGAGAAAAATTAGATGGAGAGGTTAAAATATTCCAGTGACTTTCCTCAGAAAATCCATTTTTGATCTTGCTTTTCCAAGTTGATGTAATTGCAATGGAGGGTTTGGGACAGGATCCAATACTTGCACTGTCACCTACCAGTAGGGACCAGTCAAGGGCCACAGATAGAGGTATTGATAATGGTATCCTTTGGTAGTGACATTTGATAATATTATTATCCCCTTTTCAAAGTTCTCTTCAGCATCTGCCTGGCCCGGGCACAGGAGAGCACAAGTGTCTCTATTTTCCTGTGGACTTATTCTGTGAACTCAATAGACATTGAGTGGTCAGGAAACGCACATAGGGCTTCGTGTTGAATAATAATAATAATAATAATACATTATACTTATGGATGCCTTTCAAGGACTCTCAAGGACACCTTACAAAATTTAGTAAACGGATTACAAAACGTAAGCGGAATGAAACAAAACAAAAAAATAGCAACAAAAAATTAAAAAATAAAAATAGTAAAGACATCAACAATACACAATTCAAATGATAGAGCCCGAGCCAAATCTTAACCATTCTTGTGCTGAGTGTATTTGCAAGTGGATGGGACTGATGCATCCCAGTTATCCTGTTCAGTTCATTAACAATAAAACATTGGCAATTTCTGCCGATGCACATCTTAGTTTAGTTTAGAGATACAGCACGGAAACAGGCCATTTGGCCCACCAATGATCCCCGCATATTAACACTATTCTACACACACCATGGACAATTTTACAACTATACCAAGCCAATTAACCTACAATCCTTTACTTCTTTGGAGTGTAGGAGGAAAATGAAGATCTCAGAAAAAATTCACGCAGGTCACGGGAGAATGTACAAACTCCGTACTGAGAGCACCTGTAGTCATGATCGAACCTGGGTCCCTGGAGCTGTCAGTCAGTAGCTCTACTGCTCGGCTACTGTGTTCGGTTATTTTTCTCCTTTGGTGTCAGCCCTAGCACTTGCCACTACCTCATTAGAAGCTTCAGTGACACCAGTCGCTATTGGCCTTCAGTTCCACTGGAGCCCTGGCACCCACCCCGCACTGATCACAACCCCAAACGGACCGGGCAACCAAACTCTAAGGAATACTTTTTTATTGTCCCCTAAATATAAAGCTAAGTTGAGATAGAAACCATTTAAAAGTATTTAAATGGGAATGGAGAGAGGACATTTCAGACTGAAGAAGGGTACCGACCTGAAACATCACCTATTCATTTCCTCCCCAGATGATGACTGACCCACTGAGATCCTTCAGAACTTTGTGTTTTGCTCTCCAGTCTCCAGCATCTCCAGTCTCTTGTGTTTTCAGGTTATACCAGGACATGATCTCACTGCCCAAACGAGCATATTATCTCAATTCAGTGCACTAACCCAAAGGCATCTGACACTACACCCTGCTACATGGTGAGTGTGGTATGGATATTTTATATCTTGCACTTGGGTAACTCACAACCTAATGGCATGAACATTGAATTCTCCAATTTTAGGTAATGATGTAACTCTCACCCTCTCCCTTCTTTCCACGATACGATATGATAGAACTTTATTTATCCCAGGAGGGAAATTGATCTGCCAAGCCATAAAAACACATGAAGCATATATCTCTCCCCCTTTTCCCCCACCCCTCCTCCCCTGTGCCCCACCTAGACTTGCACCTATTTCTCCCCATCTCCATCCCCTTCCCCATTTCTTCCTCTAGCTTCACAATGCGCAACTCTTCAACTTTTTTGTCTCATATGTTCGGTCTTTTCATGTCTACGTCCAACCATCTGCTTGTCAAAAAACCCTCCTCGCCTGTATCAACCTATTACCTGCCAGGTGTTTCCCTGAACCTCCACACTTCCTGCTTTCTTGTGCCACCCCCATCCCCCAACCACTCTGTAGAAGCCTCCTGACCCGATACACATCACCTATCCATGTTCTCCAGAGATGCTGCCTGACCCGCTGAGTTACTCCAGCACTTGGTGTTCTATGGTGCTCTTGCTGTATTTCTTTCAATACTGCATTTGTGACCAAATACTTCAAGGGTCAATGCATCAGGCTGGAAGTACTAGTGAGGTTGTGGAACTCGTTCCCAGGCGTGAGGTGAATCACATGTGGGAATCGTTTCAGCAGGCACCTTATGCTGTTTGCAAAGAAAGGAATGCCTGTCCGTCAGTGGGTTCACCACCCTATCTGTGGGACTTCTCTTACAAGACATACGAACAGAATGGGGCCATTCAGTCAATCGAGTCTACTCTGCCATTCGATCATGGATGATCTATTATATATCCCTCTCAACCCATTTTAGACTTGAGAGATACAGTGCGGAAACAGGCCTTTCGGCCCAGCAAATATCCATTGACCAGCGATCACCCTGTACACTAGCACCGTCCTACACACTAGGAACAATTTTACAATTCTTATAAAAGCAATTAACCAACACACATGTACATCTTTGGAGTGCGGGAGGAATCCAGAGCACCCGAAGA
Organism: Leucoraja erinaceus; assembly: GCF_028641065.1. Classification (NCBI taxonomy): domain Eukaryota; kingdom Metazoa; phylum Chordata; class Chondrichthyes; order Rajiformes; family Rajidae; genus Leucoraja; species Leucoraja erinaceus. The sequence goes on from NC_073403.1 coordinate 23,034,614, forward strand.
AATCCCACGCGGTCACAGGGAGAATGTGCAGACTCCGTACAGACTGCACCCGCAGTCAAGATCGAACCCGGCTATCTGGCACTGTAAGGCAGCAACTCTACCGCTATTCCATTGTGCTGCCCATTCTCCTGTCTTCTCCCCGTAACCTTTGACACCCTCACAAATCAAGAACCTATCAATCTCTACTTTTAAAATATCCAATGACTTGGCCTCCACCACCATCTGCGGTAATAAATTCCGCAGATTCACTGCCCTCTGGCTAATGGAATTCCTCCACACAATTCCTCCCCGGTTAGTGGTTTGCTGAGTGTCGAGCTGCCCTGATTTGGCTGGGGGATTAATGTCAGCGGTGAGCAGGTGTTACCAGTGAAAACAGGTGTTATCAACTCAATACCCACAAGGATTATTTTATAGTGATTGAATACTGTGCTTGATCTGCAGTGGCACTGGAATACCACACCAATATATTGTTCCCATTTGGAAGCTTTCAAGTGTCTAGGTTCTGATGCCTGTTTCATGCACACGTACTAAAAGCCTGGAGAAGGTCACAGCAATAAGGTCACAGCAAGAAGGAACTGCAGATGCTGGTTTAAACTGAAGATATACACAAGTGCTGGAGTAACTCAGTAGGTCAGACAGCATCTCTGGAGAAAACAAATAGTTGACGTTTCAGGGCAGTCTGAAGAAGGGTCTCGGCCCGAAAACGTCACCTATTTCTTTTTTCCAGAGATGCTGTCTGGCCCACTGAGTTACTCCAGCTTTATGTGTCTAATAAGGTGGGTTATGTGCCTTTGCAGGAATTGACTGTCAATTTCCTGCCCTGTATATTGCAAGCATAAGTACTTGCTTTGTGCTTGTCTTTATTCCTGCCAGATCAATGCAAGGAAGAATGGAAATACTTATGTTGAACAGTTGTACTTGAATAGTTAAGATTAATATTTTGAATAGTTAAGATTTTGCCGAAAGAAGCATTGTACTGTTCTTCCCATCAGTGTTATATATAAAATGTGTAAATATTCAAATCATCCACCAGTTATTTGTACTTCAGTTTTATGTCCCATTTCAGAGTGATTTTTATCGCCTTTAACATTCTCAGCTAATCTTTACCGTTCATTTGTATCTAAATTAAATAGTTGTCAATTTTCAACCATGGCATAGTTACGTTTTGGATAAATGTCCACTTTGAGCATTGAAACTTTCAACAATGAAGTTTCTGAACCTGTTGGATTTGAATAGAAAGTGGCATTCTAAACAGTGTTGGGCATTACTGGGGGTTTTAAATATTTTTTTTCTTCAAATCTGGCATCTTCAAGTTTGCAAATCTTTGCTTTGAATTCTGCCCAAGATGACAGGTGGATAGGCTTCTTTACTTGTGATAGCTGCGATCTCAGAAAATAACTTTACATTGATACGTCTCGAATACAACATTCATGGTTGGAGAGAACAGCGAATGCCCCGAGCAGTTGCTCTGCAATTAACTGATTAGTGATGCAGTTGGAAATGAAGAGCCTGCCATGATGAATACAGCAGATTTGAAGGTGTGCTGACCACATCTACTGCACCAGGTGCTCCTGACTGCTAGGGTCTTTTAGAATGTAACTCACACTGTAGGCCATGAAACCGTTACCTCGCAACCCGATGCATGACTTCAGAGCTGCGATCAGTTGTGCTCCAGTCCTCCCCAGGCATCCCTCAGTTCCTTCACTATGTTTATATTTGGTTTCCGTGAGGGAGGCGTCATTGCCGACAGCTGATTCTGGACAAGGTGTTTCTGCAGATTCCGCGGCCGTTGGCCCAGCCATGTCTTCTGGTTGAAGGCTTGGAGTCGGGTGTGAAGCAACTACATCTGGCAAAACAGCTGCTGGTTCTGCAGAGACAGCCACTTCGCAAAAAGCCTCCACTGAAGGTTTTGATAGGATGGTGGCTGGTGCTGAGGCTGATGATCGAACAGACGTATTTGGGAATCTACTAATTGGTTCAAAAATAACATTCTGTGCATTAAATGAAGACCATGCAGCGCCCATTGCAGTCTCTTTGGATGCAACATGTAAAGTGGATATTGTGTTGAGTACATCTTGTGCAGCAACTGATGATTGTTCTTCCATCTCAGTTTTCCCAGGTACTTTGGAAGGGACTAGATTTGACTGCATGGCTGATCTGTCTAATATGGGAGCTTTTTCAAATGCTGTTTCAGCAAACGCTGATGACAGAAACACAGCAGGTGCTGAAGGAGGCCTCTGAGCTTTGTTTTCTTTAGTTACCATGTGCAGTGCAAGTCTCGGGACAATTACATTTCTTCCGAGGTGGGTTTGGTTGGCTTGAATCCATCCACTGTTGGTTCTTGTAGATTGACTAATGTTGGCCTTACAAGGAACTGGAGCGTAATACTCAAGCATCTCATAGTTAAACCATTCATCACCCAAGGTAGCTTCAGAGCCTGAGCTGGGTGTATGTTGGCAGCTGGTGGAGACCGACTGATCATCAATGTCCTAACAGCAAAAAAATAAGTCAAGACACAAAATGTCAATTGAATATTTAGTTTGCGCAATTGACAAGTAACACAATTTAAAACCAAACACAGTGCTGGAGCAACACAACGGGTCAGGCAGCATCTCTGGAGAACATAGATAGGTGATGTTACAGGTTTAGTTTAGTTTAGAGATACAGCATGGACACAGGTATGTCGGTCCACTGAGTCTGCGGCAACCAGCGATCCGAGCACACTAACACTATCCTACTGTAAACTCCTATCTCACCAGGGACTAACTTTACTGTACCACTCTACTGCTTTTTTTTTTAATTGCTGTTTTTTTCCCTTTTTCCTTCTGCCCACAATATTTAATATGTAAAGGAATATGCGATTCTGTTCCATTCTGTTTGTATTTGTTTGGTTGTTTGTTTGTTTGTCTTTTCGCACTAAGTCCGCGAGCATTGCAACTTTTCATTTCACTGCACATCTCGTATGTGTATGTGACGAATAACCTTGACTTGACATGACTTGACGACACACTAGGGACAATTTACAATTTTACCAAGCCAAGTAGCCTACATCTTTGGAGTGTGGGAGGAAACTGGAGATCCTGGAGAACCCATGTAGGTCAGGGGGAGAATGTACAAACTCCATGCAGACAGGACCCTGAGTCAGGATCGAACTCATGTCTCTGGCGCTATAAGGCAGCAACGCTACCGCTGCGCCACCAGAAAAGAGTCACCGGAGAGCATGGATAAGTGATGTTTGAAGAAGGGTCCCAACACAAAACATCACCTTTCCATGTTCTCCAGAGATGCTACCTGACCCGTTGATTTGCTCCATTACTTTGTGTCTTTTCCTGTAAACATCTGCAGTTATTTGGATCTACAATTTAAAAGCAATTTGATGGGATAATAGCTTAAACACAAAAAAAAATACGTGGACTCAGTCTGTACCGAACCTTGTCCTGTGAAATGAGTCTCATCACTGTAAAATACAAATGCATTAAATTGGTTCAATTCTCAGAGGGTCGCCACTTTGTCGTGGTCAAGAGCCATGCGTGGGCCTGAGATCCTATGAGTTAAATTGTGTGCAGCTATGTTGTAACACATTCCAAGGAGCTCCATAAAGACGAGCGCTTTCAAATAAAATCTGACACCAAGCCAATTATGGAGATCAAAGGACATGTGAAAAGCATTAAGTCTTTAGGACTATTTTAAAAGGGGGGTGGGGGTGGCAAGGTTAAGAGGGGCAGGGAGGAAATTCAGAATTAGGCCATGTGTAGCTTAAAGCATAGTCATTAATGGTGGAATGATTAAAGTTAGGGAATCTGGAAATGGCAGGGGGGGGGGGGGGGGGGGGGGGGGGAAAGCAGAAATGTTGGAGAGTTTTGCGGCTGTAAGAAGTTACAGACATAGGATGGGGTGAGAAACTTGTAAAGGAGAAGAATTTTAAATTAAGGCTAAGTTTTACTGGAATCCAATAACATGGATGATGTTATTGGATCCTGGTAATTTGTAACACCTGGTGTGATTACGTTACCAGCTTCGGAGTCTTTGGATTCTCTTGCATTGGCTGGCTGGGAGAACATTAAAACAGTAATGTCTGGAAATAACGAGGAATTCAGCACTGGATGAGTTGAAGGAGGGGATGCTAAGGAATTGGACAGACAAAATGCTGGAGTATCTCAGTGGGTCAGGCTGCATCTCTGGAGAAAAGGGAATAGGTGACGTTTCGTGTCAGAAGATGGTCGGAAGAAGGGCCTTGTCACCTATTCCTTTTCCCCAGAGATGTTGCCTGTCCCGCTGAATTACTCCAGCATTTTGTGTCTATCTTCGGTGTAAACCAGCATCTAAGTGGATGCTGGATTCCGTGTTGAGTTTGTGTGGAAAAACAAAGATGCTGCCAGAATGATCAAGGCTACACATATTTTAAGTTGCCTGATCTTTTTTGTGCAGTAGATGGCATTGTGGTTGAAAGAAAAACCGCATTGGGTAACACACTGGTGTAAACAAGAGTAAAAGGCCTGTTCCACTTGGAGATTTTTTCGGCGATTGTCGGCATCATTGACTGACGTGTCAGGTCACCAAAAAAGTCACGGCGTGATGCGGCGCGACGCGGCGTGATGACCTATTGACGCGCGGTGTCATCTCAAGTGTCGCAACAATTCTTTTGTCGCTGATGGATTTTGAAATGTTCAAAACCTTTTGGCGACTCTGATACGTCAGACAATGACGCCGGCAGTCGCCGAAAAAATCGCCAAGAGGGACAGGCCCTTAAGGTACACTCCACTTACTCTGCTAGAGTAGACACAACCTTTGTCTGCACGCAATCTCCTGGGCTCCAGAACTTTAAAAAGGTTTGTTGCATTGTTTCCCATCCCGCCTGATTGAAACAAACAGAGCGTTAGAAAGAGGGCAGCTTCAAACATTTCACCAGTCATTCCCATTTTGCCCCAACTCTCTTAGACGAGGAAGAGGCAAATCCCAGTGCGCTGAATGGCTACTCCCCACTCTGCGGGACTGCGCTCATTTTATTCTCACTGGTTTTTTGAAGGATAAAGATGGCCAAGACCAGAAGGTGGGCAGCTGCGTGGAATAGGAACTGTTCTCCTTCCCACTTCACCCCCAATTGCCATTGCTTCTGTCTGTGGGAGCTAAACTGACCACTCATGAATGACCTCTCCCACTCTTAGCCATGACCCTTTCTTTGCTCTTTATTCCACTATCCCTCACACATCCTGATCCAGCTCTCTAGACTCATGTTGGCCACCAGACTCTCCCCTTACACTCAATCTAATCTCCTCCTCTTAGTCTCTTTTTGTGGACAATCTTTTTGTAACCCACATCTGAAAACTACAGGCCCCACCCCTACACTGTGGATGGCTCGATTCTAATCATATTTTGCCTTTCTGCTGACTGGTTAGCACGCAACAAAACCTTCTCACTGTACCTCGGTACACGTGACAATAAACTAAACCCAATTGGCCTGTCTTTCTACACATGCAAACACAATTTATATCCACATCCTTCCAAAACACTCCCTTCTTCCACCACTAACCCCCTGGACTTGCACCTATTTCTCCCCTCCCCCTCCCCTTCCACCTTCATTCCTTCCTCTAGCTTCATAATTTGCAACTCTGCAATCCTTTCATCTCACACCTTCTGTCTTTTCATCTGTGACCTTTGTCCACCATCTGCCTATCAATCCCCCCTTCACCTGTATTGTATCTACCTATTACCAGCCATGCTTTGGCATGCCCCTCCTATCTTGCAGCTTTCTTCCCCCCCCCCCCCCCCCCCCCCCCCCCCCCCCCCCCCCCCATTACAATCAGTCTGAAGGAGGCTCCCAACCCGAAATGTCACTCTTCCATGTTCTCCAGAGACTCTGCCTGACTTGCTGAGTTACTCCAGTACTTTGTATCTTCTTAAAAAAACTCTACATCACCTGGACAATGGCCTGTAATACTACGCTCTTCCTCGCTGCCCAGTCCCAACACCTCATCAGCCACTTGTACCCTGCACCAGCACCACAAACTGCTCAATTCCTACTTCCAACTCTTAGCTAGCACCTCATCTGCTCCATTCACTAATTCCTCACTGTTTCTTCAACATCATTGTCCCCAAGTCTCCACCTCTCACCATTTTAATGAATGAATGAATGATTGAATGGATGAATGAATGAATGTCTATTATCACATGTGACATGTCTCAATGGAATTCTTTGTTTTGTACACCATACACAAAGCATGCAAAGAGTCACCACATAAAGGGTGCTGAAAACGCTCCATCGTGTCAATGTAGTCCCCAATGGACCCTCTTTGTTCTTGGTGCCTCACCCTCCCATCCCACGTGGAGGTCCCTCTTTGTTCTTGGCACCTCCCCCTCTCGGGACCCTCCCCCCCCACGCCATATCCCCCTTTGTTCTCTCAGCAGCGCGTCCTCATCCGATCTCCGACAGCCATGTTCGACCATTTCTGCTTTTGGTTTACTTCCGGCTATTATAAGTGGCTCGTTCTCCCACATCAACCGATCCCAGCCTCGGGATCTGACCTGACCAAGGCCGAGCTCTCAATCCCAGCCCAAATATCTGTCTCCGACCCTGCCCTCTCTTACCAAGTGTTGCAGAGCCCTTGGCCAGAGGACTGCATTGCCACTTCAGCTCCATTGGAATGGTGCAGCCTAATGTTGGGGGAAATCTCAGCGCACACTGTTTGAGTGAAAGGGAACACTCAAAAATAGGAACCCCCAGACTTCTGAGCCATAAAGCCATGGGCTGGATGTTGACGTAAAGAATGCTCTTAATGCTCTTAATGATATCACAAAGACGGATGTTCAGTACATGTTGGACAATTGATTGTTAGAAATTGTCTAAGATTCTCAACTGACTACCCAGGACCAGGCTACGAAAGTAGGGAAAGGACACAAAGTGCAGGAGTAACTCATCGGGTCAGGCAGCATTTCGGGAGAAGTTGGATAGGTGATGTTTTGGGTCGGGACCCTTCTTCCCTTCCTCAGACTGTTTGCAAGCAGGCACCTGGAAGAGAGGAGGGGCAGGACAAAGCGTGCAGGTAATAGGTGGACATCTCCATATGTAGATAGGATAGGCAGGGAATTTTAGCCATATAATTCAGTTTGCAAGCAGCATCAACTGGGAATTAACAGCAAAAGTATGAAACACACATCAGAGAAAACCTAGAGAGGCGAGATAAATAACCTTTCTCTAATTATTTCTCTCATTGATGGTATTTCTACACTATTCATTGCATTGAGGATTTCCTCTGTTTCTAACAGTATATTAATCCTGCTCTCTACTCTCAAATGATGTCAACCTTTATAAGATGTGAAAACATAATTAAGATTACTGCAGGAGATAATAAATTCGTTGGATTAACTTCTTCCTGGTTGTAGGATTCAGCAGGGCACAACATGTTCAGTTTAGTTTAGAGATACAGTGTGGGAACAGGCCCTTTGGCCCACCGAGTTCACGCCGACCACCAATCCCTATACACTAGCACTATCCTACACACTGGGGATAATTTACAATTTTTACCGAAGCCAATTAACCTACACACCTGCATGTCTTTGCAGTGTGGGAGGAAACCTGAGCACCCAGGTAAAACACATGCAGTCGCGGTGAGAACATACAGATAGCACCCACAGTCAGGATCGAACCCGGGACTCTCATGCTGTAAGGCAGCAACTCTACCACCCATGCCGCCATGTTGCAAGAATAATTTACGGAACTGGGTAACAATGCTAACGTTAAATATAAAGCAGCAACAGTAAATCTACGGAATTGAAGAATTAAATGTGCTATCAATTAACATAATATGATTGTGCAATATGGCACAGCATATAGAAGTGGAATTGACCCTTTAATGTTAATACTACAGTCAGAGCGCTCCGCCCTGGCTATGCAAATTCTAATGATATTGTTTGTGAAAAATCCCAGCACGGTTATCGCAGCTGGCTGATTTAGATGAATAGTTTAGCTGATATTATTAAAGGTCGGAACTAGGCAGGGAATAGCATCATATTGGTTCTGTACAACAGAAAATTGATCAGCTGCATACTCCAAGAGAGACAGTTTGCAAATTTCCACACATTGTCCAGGCTGACCTTACTGAGCATTTCAATTTAATTTTCGCTCATAGGAAGGAAAAGGCTGCACGAATTTTAAACTCCTGAATATAAATTTAATCTCATTATATGGTTTTATATCATGACTGTCATCCATCTCTAACAACTCTCAAAACATCAGCTTTGCTTCCAAATTAGAAGAGCTTTAATGACAGTAGCAATTCACTGAGCCACAGGGAAGGGGACCATGCTTCTGATGCGAAGGTATTAATGATATGGCCTGGGATTAATGGAATAAATTAGATTATTCTACGATATCTTTGGTATTTCAGTCAAGACCTTCCAGAGATTATTTTTGCTTGACCTATTCTGCAATTCATCAAACATTTGTTTTCAAAGGAACTGTTAATGCCAGGTGTGTAAGAAAGAACTGCAGACGCTGGTTAAAATCGAAGACACAAAATGCTGGAGTAACTCAGCGGGTGAGGCAGCAACTCAGGAGAGAAGGAATGGGCAACGTTTCTGGTCAGACTGAAGAAGGGTCTCGACCAGAAACATCGCTAATTCCTTCTCTCCCGAGTTCTCTTCCTTCTCTCACGCCTCACCTGCTGTGTTAATGTCAGGTAATGACTTATCTCCTATTAATGCCACTGAAACATTTGTGAAAGATATTCGTGAGGGGACTTTAATTAATTTAAGACTTCTAGTGACCTTTACATTAGCTCGTAGAGATGAACCTCAAACCTTATAATTCAGGTGAGGATTTATCACAAAGTTATTTGTACACTTGACTTTGGTATTTGTGCTTTGTGTTAAAATTACATGTTCGAAATAGATAAATGTAATACATTTAGAATGAACATTGTTTTCCTGATGAATTCCTAACATTTGTTCAGAATGATGTGATATGTTTGTTCATAACGAAATTGGAAGAAAATTGTCCTTTGAGAGGATTAGGGATTCACAAAGGATTTTATCTAAAATATTGATATATTAATATACAGGCACTCATAATATATTGTACTCTTTCGAGATATGGAAAGCCACATTGTGGTAGGGTTTCCATTTGGATTAAGATTTGAATTCCATTCAGATTGTCAAGTGTTTATTTGTCATATGTACAGAAAACGGAACAATGGAATTCTTACTTCCGGCAGCTTCACAGGTCCTTAAATGTAATAATACACAGATAATATAGAATAATAAAATAGGATAAATTAATAACCATAATACTAGGTGTAACCATAACAGGACAAAGCCCATTCTGCGACCAAAGACAGTCCATAGAAGATCATAGTTGCTAAGATTGGTATTGTACAATGTTCAACAGTCTGATGGTTCTTGGACGAAACTGTTCTTGAACCTGGCGGTCATGGTTTTCAGACTCCTGACCCCCTTCCAGAACAATGGGTCACAGTTTAAGGATAAGAGTGAAGTCTTTTAGGACCGAGATGAGAAAATCATTTTTTAACACAGAGAGTGGTGAATCTGTGGAATTCTCTGCCACAGAAGGTAGCTGAGGCCAGTTCATTGGCTATATTTAAGAGGGAGTTAGATGTGGCCCTTGTGGCTAAAGGGATCAGGGGGTATGGAGAGAAGACAGGTATGGGATACTGAGTTGGATGATTAGCCATAATCGTATTGAATGGCCTAAGGGCCGAATGGCCTACTCCTGCACCTATGTTCCTATGTTTCTATGTTTCTTCCTGATAGTGGTAACAAAATGAAAGCAAGGCCACAGGGTAGTTTTGGTGTTTGATGATATTGGCTGCCTTTTTTAGACAGCGCCTCCTTTAGATCTCTTCAGTGATGGGGAGAGGTCAGTAGCTGGGATAGACCTGGCAGTGTTTACCACTCTATGCAGTCCCCTTTGTTCCTGGGCACTCGAGTTGTTGAACACGGCCATGATGAAAAAAAAGCATTTGATTTAAGGCAGAGAAGTTGGAACATTTTGATTAATATATCCGAAAATAGGTTTGTCACAAATAAAAACAGTTTTAATTAAAACATTCAACCCATTGTTAGTGAGTTATCCAACAGTGAATACTTTGAAACTGACACCCAAAAATATACATAGGCACAGTATCCCATACTATTGGGTCATTGGTAAATATTTAACAGCTTCCTTGAAGCTCCACAAACGAAAGCAAGCAGTGGAAAACATCAATAGATTTATCCAGCGTGAAAGATTTTGGATGCTGCGGCTGTATACTCAAGTGGGAAAGTCATTTATTTTTATTTTTTGCAAGTGGAAACGTCTATGCTATTCTGTATTTACTGTTTGACCTACAAGCTAGGACTTGTAACATCCATCAATCACCAGTTTCTGGCATGCGCTGGATATTGAAGGCAATAAAGATCTCCACAGACGGACAAGTCCAGGCACGGGAAAGTCTAGAAGATTTTTGTCACCAATGCTTTGTTCTTAACTTCTGGATTCATTGACATAAGGTCTTAGACATTTGAAGATAAGAGCCTGGATCGGATGTCTCATGGAGCTGTTCTACTCCTCTGTTAACTAGGTTCTCCCTTTGTCCACTCTCCTCCTCCTTCTCTTGGTCATGTGGAGAGCCCAGCGGATCATGACAAAAACATCCACATTTTGTGGCAGTGAAAGGCCACCAAGACCTCAGCACTCATTCAGACTCACTCCAACACTTTAAGCACCAACATTAAACCCTAGTGGATGGTGAATCAACCATGCACCACTCCTTGGTGTTAACGTATACATGGTTAGAAAAGAGTTTTACTTTCACTAGAGCAGTGCTAGTGAGGCAGCACACATTTTGCTTGGTTCATACTGAATGAAGTATGTCTCATACACAAAAAAACAAGTGACAGGAGGCTAGGCTACAAGGCCTAATGGACTACTACTGTGTCATAAACGTTCTCAACACGAGCACCAGTGGGTTAATTGGCATTGGTAAAACTGCAAATTGTCCCTAGTGTGTATAGGCCTTGTAGACTACAGTCGTCTGTCTTTTTTTATTTTTGTCTTGTTACATGTATGTCTTGAGTTAGTTTTTATTCTTTTTTTATAGTTGTGTATAGGTGGGGAGGCTGTGGGGGAAACCGTTTTAAATCTCTTCCCTGTGCGGGGACCCGACTATTCCCTGTCGGGTCTCGGATGTCATTGGGCCTAACATCATGGAGCCGGCGGCGACCTCCGGCCGGGACTAGCCTGAGGGCTCCAGTTGCAGAGCCTGCGGAACTGAGATCGCGGAGCTGGCCAACTTCGGAGCGCGAAGAGGTGTGGTGGCGTGCGGCTGCGACCCGACTTTGGAGTTCGGAGGCACCGACCGCAGACCCGGTGGACAGGAACATCGGGAGCTCGCAGGTCCCTGGTGGGAGACCGCTTTTCCGAGCTCCGCAACGGCGACTTCTCCCGCTGGAACCGCGGGTTTAAAGGACATGGAGCCGGGGCCTAACGGCCTCAGGACTTACCATCGCCCGCCGGGGGCTTTAACATCGGAGCCCCAGTTCGCCTCGACACTGCAGTTGGACTGCTGGACCATGGGAGAAGGAACAAAGGGAAGAGATAAAGACTTTGCCTTCCATCACAGTGAGGAGATGTTGGAGACTCACTGTGATGGATGTTTATGTAAACTGTGTTAAGTGGGTCTTGGATTGTTTTGTAATGTAAAAAACTGTAGAAATGATATTTCGTTCAAACCTAGGTTTGAATGACAATAAATGCATTCTATTCTATTCTATAGGATAATGTTAATGTGTGTGGATCGCTGGTCGGCGCGGACTCGGTGGGCTGTAGGACCTGTTTCTGCACTTTATATGATTTCTGCAAAATATATGATTTGTGATTGAATTTCTATTTTTTTTTTAAATGTCGGACTGTTATAATGTTCTCTTGTCTTTCAAAATAAGCCAGGTAACAAACGGGTCAGTGAGTAACAGCTAAAATTACTTTGTCAGATGTAATCAGAGGGTAAATTAATATACTGATTCAAGGCAAATACATTAGAATCAGCCTGCAAGGACCAAAAAACTCTTGGGATGTATTTTTCATGTTCATTTTAAATGATAAAGCTTTGGAGGTAACAATTAGCCTTGACTTCGACTTGACTTCCAAGATGCAACGTTAAGTTGTGCATCTCAGTTCACAGCATTGAGATTTTCTGACGGAACTAAATAGTAATTTTTCACGGTTCATTCAGTCTCGAGGCTTTTCAAATCAAAGCTTCCTCTCATCCGTGTTCGATGATACAGTAATAGAAATGACAGGATAGGATACTAATGAGTAGATCTGAGGGAGCTGATCTTGGTTGTGGGCAATTCAGACCAAAACCCCTGTAATCTGCAGATTAATGATCCTGTCTGCTTCTTGTTGACAACACTCCCTTGTTCATTATTGTGAGGACAGAAACAGTTTCAATCTTCACGCAGCCTATTTTAAACACAGCGTGGCAAAAAAATGTTTTTTCCTTTCAATTGCTTTATTTAACTATACCTCTTCTCTGCCAATTTTCCTGCTGTTTCTCTGGAATTCTCTCCCACCATAGTGATACTCTTAACTTTACAATAATTATTTAAAAAATACAGCCCTTTGACCTCCTTCCTTATCCTCATCCACACGACCTTTTGTTGTTGCTTAAATATCGGCAATGTTGTAAATAGCAAGGAAGGTTATTTAAACCTACAGCATGATATAGATGTGCTGGGACGTTAAACAGATTAAATGGAATTTAATCCCGATAAATGCAAGGTGATGTAGTTTGAAAAGACTGACAAGTGTAGGATGTACATAGTAAATGATAGACGCTTGATAGACCAAGAGACCTTGGGGTGCAAGTCCACACATCCCTGAATATGTGTAGGAAGGAACTGCACATGCTGGTTCTAACTGAAGATAGACACAAAATTCTGGAGTAACTCAGCGGGACAGGCAGCATCTCTGGAGAGGAATGGGTGACGTTTCAGGTCGAGACCCTTCATTAGACGGATGAGTCTCGACCCAAAACGTCACCCATTCCTTCTCTCCTGAGATGCTGACTGTCCCGCTATGTTACTCCAGCATTTTGTGTCTGTCCCTGAAGATGGCAGCGCAGGTGGATAAGGTGGTGAAGAAGATGACTCTATGACTATGCACTCTAGTTCATTGTGAACGGAATCATTTTGATAATTGAAATAGCTGATGTGTTGATAACTGTTAAATCAACTGGTTTCAGGAATTATTCCCTGGAGCGCAGAAGGCTGAGTGATGATCGTATTGAATGGCGGTGCAGGCTCGAAGGGCCGAATGGCCTACTCCTGCACCTATTTTCTATGTTTCTATGATTCTTTAGAAGTCACCAAAAATCACGAGGGGAATCGATAGGGTGATTGTACAGAGTCTTATACCCAGACTAAGGACCAGAGGTCATGGGTTTAAGGTCAGAGGAACCCGAGGGGCAACATTTTCACACAGTGCGTGCAGGCTTTCGGGAACGAGCTGCCAGAGGAAGTGGTTGAGACAAGTACTATAACAACATTTAAAAGACATTTGGGCAGGTATATGGGTAGGAAAGATTTAGTGAGATATAGGCCAAATGTGGGCTAATGGAACTAGCATAGATGGGGCATCTTGGTTGGCTTGGACAGGTTGGGCTGAAGAGCCTATTTCCATACTGTATAATTCTACGATTATTTTATGGTTAATATGGTCGATAGATGGCAAGATATTAATGATAAAATTATCTTGTTAATTCAGTCAGAATTTGATGAAAGTTAACAGTGCCCTGAGGTATTGCTCCTGCTTATGACCAAGTGCCAATTATCCGTGGTACTTGTTAATGTCTATATAACTAAAAGTCTCATCTTGACCACTTCCTGTCTGCGCTGTATATTGATTTTAGAAAAAACGCTACCATATATCGCTATGATATTTGATAATTTTACTCACAGTCCTCCTCCGCTGAAACAGCCCCAAGGAATTTTCCGATTGATGAAAATAAAAAAGTTATGACTGTTTAAAATTTAGTGAGATTAGCTGATTGGTCCTCTCGCCTGCCAATCACCACTCTGCTTGAAATGCTGTGAAATTGAGTTTGGTGGCCTGCACTCTGCTTGAAATGCTGTGAAATTGAGTCTTGTGTCCTGCACTCTGCTTGAAATGGAATTTCAAGGAATAGCCTTGAGTGAACTACCAGCCCACCAGCCCTGAGTGTCTGAGCGGCCAGCCCACCAACCCTGAGTGACTGATGTGCCAGCCCACCAGCCCTTAGTGACTGAGCTGCCAGCCCACCAGCCTTGAGTGACTGAGCTGCAAGCCCAACATCCCTGAGTGACTGAGCTACCAGCCCACCAGGCCTGAGTGATTGAGCTGCCTGCCCACCAGGCTTGAGTGACTGAGCTGCCAGCCGAAGAATCCATTTGGCTCACAATGTCCATACTAGCCCTCTGAGAACCAGTCCCTTCAGCCCACAACACCCATGCTAGCGCTCCAGAAAGCCCCCCCCCCCCACTGGCCACCAATATTGGAATTGGGGTAGAGGTGGAATATTGCGTTGGGGGACCTGCCCTCCCGTGTGAATATGGAACCTAACGGGTCCCACTTAGTCTAGTTATCTTTATATTTTACAAACTGGATATATTGATTGCAGACTGTTACTGTATTCCTGCCAGTTCTTTCTTTAGTTTATTTTAGTTTAGTGATAAAACATGGAAACAGGCCCTTCGGCCCACCGATTCTGTGCCGACCAGCGATACCCACACATTAGCACTATCCTACACACACTGGGGACAATTTACAATTTTACCGAAGCCAATTAATCTACAATCCTGTACATCTTTGGAGTGTGGGAAGAAACCGGAGCACCTGGAGAAAGCCCACCCACGCACAAGAAAAGCCACCTGCAAGAACGCACAAACTCCGTACAGACAGCACCCGTAATCAGGATTGAATCCGGGACTCTGGCGCTGTAAGGCAGCAACTCTACTGCTGCACCAGCTTCAATTTTTTTCAATTCCTGGCATAAAACTAAACATAACCCTACTATCCTTAGTATCTGCTACCATAGAGCTGGAACACTTCCATCAGTTCACTACCCGCTTCATTCTGATAGGGTGTAGAACCCCAGGAGAATGAGGGTAGAGAGATGATTGAGGTCTCGCTATCTACTGTTCTGGCTGAAGGCGAATGGTGACTGAAACAACCTACAATGAATAAAACATCAGACAATCTAGACTGGATTGTTATACAGCAGTCCCTGCTTGATTCACAATATCAGAAAGAAATTTGACAGATTTCTCTTCCTGAAATCTTGGCTTGGATCCGTTAAAATCTCAAGAGATTAAATAAACCAGGGCAAATACATCTACATTGCACTAGATTCGTTTTAGTTTAGTTTAGAGATACAATGCGGAAACAGGCCCTTCGCCCACCGAATCCCTTTGGCCAGCGATCCCCGCATATTAACACTGTCCTACACTAGGGACATTTTTTTTACATTTATACCACCCAACTAACCTACAAACCTGTACGTCTTTGGAGCATTGAAGAAACTAAAGTTCTCAGAAAAAACCCACGCAGGTGATGTGGAGCACGCACAAAATCTGTAGTCGGGATCGAACCAGTGTTTCTGGTGCTGTACATGCTAAAATGCAGCAACTCTACCGCTGCATCACCGTGCTGCCCAAAAATAGTGGCGGAGTCCGTGTTGAGATGGGCGAGGAGCCATCTCACTACCTTCCCCCTGCTGAAGCGCAGCCACTAGGGGGACGCCACAGGGTTGCGTCCTCAGCCCCCTATTGTACTCCCTGTACACACATGACTGTGTGGCTAGGTTCAGCTCCAATTCAATAATTAAGTTTGCTGATGACACTGTGGTGATGGGCCTGATCTCAGACAATGATGAGAAGGCCTACCGGGAGGAGGTGGCTGATCTAGCACTCTGGTGCCAGGAGAACAGCCTCCTCTTGAACATTAAAAAAACGAAGGAGCTGATCATGGACTTTAGGAGGGCACATCATCCGAGGACGTACACTCCATTGAGTATAAATGGGGATCCTGTGGATAGGGTGAACTGTTTTAAATATCTGGGAGTCCACATCTCTGAGGATATGGCATGGTCATCACACGCCTCAGCACTGGTGAGGAAGGCAAGGCAGCGCCTTTACCACCTCAGGCAATTGAGGAAATTCAGAGTGTCTCCGAGGATCCTCCAGTGCTTCTACGCAGCGGCGGTGGAAAGCATCTTGTCCGGGAACATTACCATCTGGTTCGGGGATTGCTCTGCCAAGGACAAGAAGGCTCTGCAGAGAGTAGTGCGTTCGGCCGAACGCACTATGGGAACTTCACTCACCCCCCTGCAGGAACTATACAACAGGAGGTGCAACTCCAGAGCAAACAAAATCATGAGAGACCTCTTCCACCCCTGCAACGGACTGTTCCAGCCGCTACGGTCAGGCAAACGCCTCCGTTGCCATGCAGTGAGAACGGAGAGGTTGAGAAGGAGTTTCTTCCCAGAGGCAATTCGGACTGTAAACGCCTTTGTCACCAGGGACTAACTCTACAGAAAGTTTTTCCTTCTATTATTTATTATGTAAAAGAATATGTGTGTTATGATTGTGTTCATAATTTGTTTGGTTGTTTTGTTGTTTGTCTTTTGCACAAAAGTCCGCGAGCATTGCCACTTTCATTTCACTGCACATCTCGTATGTGTATGTGACAAATAAACTTGACTTGACTTGACTTGACTACAGTAGTCCACTGTGAAAAGGGTGAGAAAATGGACCTCTCCACTGGTTGAATGGAATCATAAGCCCGCATCTCACTGATAGCTTCATATTATTTTTGCACAGCACGCAGGAGATTTTTTTCCCCCACAAATGATCGGCACATAGTGGGTAGACAGGCAGAAACTTTTTTCCCCAGGGCGGATATGTCAAAGACTTGAGGGCATGCCTTTAAGATGAGAAGGGCAAAATTTAGAGGAGATGTGTGGGGATATGTGTTTTACACAGAGGGTGTTGGGAGGTTGGAATGTACTGCCAGGAATAGTGTTGGAGGCAGAAACAAAAGTGCCAATTAAGAACCTTTTAAATAAGCACATGATTATGCTGGGAATGGAGGGGTGTGGATCATGTATAGGCAGATGAGATTCAGTTATCTTGGCATTATGTTCAGCACAGACATTGTGGGCCAAAAGGCATGTCCCTGCTCCGAACTTAGCTACTCTCTACAATTGTATTCTGCAGATTAGGTGGACCTTCTTACCCCGTGTCAGTCTCCTTCAGTTCATACTGTTGTGAAACTGTGGAGTCTATCATTGTTCCAGGACCACTCTCTTCATCAGACCTGAAAACAAAGTTCCTAAATTATTATTGATTCACAAAGGCTTACAAATTTTCAAGATAAACTGCGTTATATTAGGATTGACGCGAGTCATCATTATCTGTCTCTCAAAAATCCGCAGCCAGCTATGGCTCATTAGTTGTGGAATACATCATCACACGGAGCAAATTATCATGGGCAATTCATTCACTTGCTAGCTTTTAGATATTGAGGAATACTCCAATCTCATTGTGTTCATTTGGTTAGTAGCTTCTATTATTGTGCTGGCAACGATGAATTTGTGATTGAAATTATGAGCGGAATAGATTGGGTAGATGCACAGAGTCTCTTGGCCAGAGTAGATGAATCGAGGACCAGAGGACATAGGTTTAAGGTGAAGGGGAAAATGTTTAATAGGAATCTGAGGGGTAACCTTTACACACAAATGGTGATGGGTGTATGGAACAAGCTGCCAGAGGAGATCGTTATAGACAATAGACAATAGGTCCAAGAGTAGGCCTACGAGCCAGCACCGCCGTTCAATGTGATCATGGCTGATCATCCCCAATCAGTACCCTGTTCCTGCCTTCTCCCCATATCCCTTGACTCCACTATCTTTAAGAGCCCTATCCAGCTCTCTCTTGAAAGTATCCAGAGAACTGGCCTCCACCGCCCGCTGAGGCAGAAAATTCCACAGTCACAACCTCTGTGAGAAAAATTGTTTCCTCGTCTCCGTTCTAGTTGAGGCACATTTAAGAATCAGCCAGACAGGTGCATGGATATGACAGGTTTGGAGGGATATGGATCAAATGCAGGCAAGTTGGACTAGTGTAGCCAGTTCATGTTGGCTGGTGTGGGCAGGTTGGGCTGAAGGGCCTATTTCCATACTGTATCACTCTATGACTCTACTGTTGTTCCGTGAGAATATGAATGGACTCTCAGGCATGTTTTACAATTCAGTGATCTCATTATGACAAATAATTATTTCAATTGTACGTGATCAACAACTGAATTAAACAAATTGATTAATTTATTGATGGGATCCTTTATTAGTATTGACATGGTGAGGTTCCAGCAATCTCTTGATGAATCTGATCCAAGGAAAGAGGGGAGGAGAATCTACAGGCACAGGTTAACAACTTTGAATGCACTTTTTATATTTCTCTTATGGTAATAACAATTCCAATTCCTTAAGATTGAGTTGTGGTCATTATCAATTGTTGCCTCAATTGTTTTGACTTGTGGGAGAGTCTCAAATGAGTGAACATCATTACAAGATAAGGGGCAGGATATTTAAAAGAGAGAGATTTATTTTAGTTCAGTTTAGGAAAGAACTACAGATCCTGGTTTATACCAAAGTTAGATACGAAATGCTGGAGCAACTTTAAGTTTTAGTTTAGTTTAGTTTATTGTCACGTGTACCGAGGTACAGTGAAAAGTCTTTTGTTGCATGCTATCTAGTCAGCAACGAGACTATACAAGATTACAATCAGGCCGACCACAGTGTACAGATACAGGATAAAGGGAATAACGTTCAGTGCAAGATAAAGTCCAGTGAAGTCCGATTAAAGGTAGTCCACAGAGGGTGCGGAATTCTCTGCCCCTGGAAGGTTGGGGAGGTCAGATCATGAGAAGTATTTAAGATGGAGGGAGATAACTTTTTGAGAGATTGGGAAATTGAGGCATAAGAGGAACTGGTACACACGAGGTGTTGAAGCTAATATAGACCAGCCACTGAATGGTAGGGCAGGCTTGTGGGACCCACCCTACTGTTTTCTTGTGTCGCTTCACCACTGATTTTTCAAGCACCTTTGGTTCATAAGTTCATACGTGATAGGAACAGAATTAGACCATTTGGCCCATCATGTCTACTCTGCCCTTCAATCATGGCTGATCTATCTCTCCCTTTTAACCCCATTCTTCAGCCTTCTCCCCATAATTACTGACACCCATACTAATCAAGCATCTATCTATCTATGCCTTAAAAATATCTATTGACGGCCTCCACAGCCTTCACCACCCTCTGACCAAAGAAATTCCTCCTCACCTCCTTCCTAAAGGAACGTCCTTCAGAAGGTTCCAGAGCCTTGAAGTATTATCCATGTTGCCAGACTAACAGAGGTCACGTAATAATAATTCATACACCTGTGACCCACTAATTAAACCCCTCCCATGTCTCTAAAATGTTAGAGATTTACTGGAATTGTGGAGCTAATCAGATAAGTCTGGAAGTTGAGGGCTGTCAGGTTTACTGTCTGTTTCATCGTTGACTGTTTCAAAAATTTGTCTCTTTGCTTCTCAATTTCGTAAACAGTTGGTGAACCAATACCATGCACATCACACCGTTTCTGTAGGTAAACACTGCGATCAAGCGGTTTTAACTGTTCAACCTTGTCTTGTGTCACTATGGACGTGCCCACGCTTGACACTACAACTGTCGCTTGGACATTGCTTCTCGTCATGTTGTCTGGATTGGAGTCATAGACTTACAGCGTGGAAAAAGGCCCTTCGGCCCAAATTGCCCACCCACACTAGTCCCGCCTGCCTGAGTCTGGCACATATCCCTCTAAACCTATCCTATACATGTACCTGTCTAAATGTTTCTTAAAAGTTGCGATACTCCCTGCCTCAACTACATCCCCCAGCAGCTTGTTCCATACACCCACCCACTCTTTGTGTGGAAAAGTTACCCCTCAGGTTCCTATTAAATCTTCCCCCCCCCCCCTCCTCACCTTAAACCTACTGTGTGTCTGCTGGTTCTCAATCCCTCAAATTCATTAAAGGAGGTGACGGACAATTATTGGGGCTATTGCAAATCCTCTCTTCCAAAGGGAAATATATATTAGTGACAAGTGCCAGAAATATTGACAGGACCAGAAAATATTGTCAAGGAATCAAATGCGGGAAAATGCACCTGTATGACCAATATTAACCCATACCCAAACAATACCTCTTCCTCAATGGCAGACACAAAATGCTGGAGTAACTCAGCAGGACATGCAGCATCTCTGGAGAGAAGGAATGGGGTGACGTTTTAGGTCGAGACCCTTCTTCAGACTTTGATTCGGGTCGAGACCCTACCTTCGATTTAAACCAGCATCTGCAGTTCTTTCCTACCCCTTCCTCAAAGCCCTTATGCAATAGCTTCTGAAAACAAAGGTGAAAGACAAGCAAGTTTCCAAGGCTCTTGAATAAAGTAAACTAAAAAGTTTTCATTACATTTTTTTAAAATATTGATTCGGTCGACCAAAGTGAAAAATATTTTGTAGAAATTCCGTGCAAAAATATTTATTCGTGATTTTCGAAAGAAGGCAATGACTTTCGCAAGGAAATTTTGCACTGGCCTGTCATGTGTTCCCAAGGCTACTGAGATCTGAAAAGAAGCAGGCTTATACACACAGCTGCCTGTGGAAATGTCCAATATAGACACAAAATGCTGGAGTAACTCGGTGGGACAGGCAGCATCTTTGGAGAGAAGGAATGGGTGACGTTTCGCGTCAAGACCCTTCTTCCAATTCCCTATCATAACTCTTTCCTGCATTTATACATACTTGCCTCCGTTTATTGAATCTCCTCATGTTTTCAATACAAGCAAGGTTTCAGGAAGATCAAACACACAGTTGATGGTCACAACTGCCTCCAACCACAATTAGGTTTCACTAGAATTTACAAGTCCCTCTTGATAACTTGCTTTTGAATAAAAGCTGAATCCTATGTGGGGAAAGCTGGCTTTAGCTCACTGTTTTATCTGCTTGCAGATGGCTAACTGGCTGGATGATGTAAGGTATAAAGCTGAAACAATTGAGAGGCATGACTGACAGTATTGAATCCCTGACAATATTTTCTCGGACTTGTCGATAATATATATTTCCCTTCTGAAGAGAGGACCTGCAATGCCTCCTATAAACTACAGAGGGCATGACAAATAACGTTTTTGTTAAGGAAAGAACTGCAGATGCGGTTTTAAATTGAAGGTAGACACAAAATGATTTAAATCGAAGGTAGGCACAACGGGACAGGCAGCATCTCTGGAGAGAAGGAATGGGTGAAGTTTCGGGTCGAGACCCTTCTCCAACCTCTGAAGAAGGGTCTCAACCCGAACAGTCACCCATTCCTTCTCTCCAGAGATGCTGCCTGCCCTGCTGAGTTACTCCAGCATTTTGTGTCCACCAACATTTTTGTTAATATTCACCAAGACAAAGATACTATCTGGTATTAATAGAAATTCATTGTTGAATTGGATTACACAATTCTACCTTTTTAGTTTTTGACTTCTCTGCACTATTAAAAAGTGTGTTTGCAAATAAACACGCACGCACACACACGCACGCACACACACACACACGCACACACACAAACGCACACAAACGCACACAAACGCACACACAAACGCATACACACGCACACACATACACACGCACACACACAAACGCACACACGCACACACACACACGCATGCACGCACACACACACACACAGACATGCACACACACAAACGCATACACACACACACACACACAAACGCACACACACGCACACACACACACGCGCACACACACACGCACGCACACACACATACACACACGCACACACGCACACACACGCACGCATACACACGCACACACACAACGCACACACACACATATACACACATAAACAAAGCCCTTATGCAATAGCTTCTGAAAATAAGCAAGTTTCTAAGGCTCTTGAATAAAGTAAACTGAAAAGTTTTCATTACATTTAAAAAAAATATTGATTCGGTCCACCAAAGTGAAAGACATTTTGTAGAAATTCTGTAAAAATAGTTATTCGTGATTGTCGAAAGAAGGTAACGACTTTCCCAAGGAAATTTTGCACTGGCCTGTCATGAGTTCCCAAGGCTACTGAGATCTGAAAAGAAGCAGGTTTATACTTACAGCTGCCTGTGGAAATGTCCCAATATAGACCACACACACACACACACACACACACACACACACCACACACACACACACACACACACACACACACACACACACACACACACACACACACACACACACACACACACACACACACACACACACACACACACACACACACACACACACACACACACACACACACACACAAGCACACAATGGGTCCACCCATTTGGGTGATTTTTCTGGCTAACAAGATCATAGCCAAAGCACGGAATGGTACAGTGAGATCAGGAATCGGCTTTGCCGGGTCTTAATTCAACATGTCAGGTGCATGATCTTCCAGCTGCCCTTTTTCACCTGAAAAGAAATATAGGTCAGAAATTCTTTACTCCTAGAACAGAGAACAGTACAGTACAGGCCCTTTGGCCCATAATGTCTGTGCTGAACATGATGCCAAGATGACTTACAGAACCAGAGACGTGGGTTCTGTCTATATGGAGTTTGTACGTTCTCTCTGGTTTCCTCCCGCACTCCAAAGA
This sequence comes from Leucoraja erinaceus, assembly GCF_028641065.1. NCBI lineage: Eukaryota > Metazoa > Chordata > Chondrichthyes > Rajiformes > Rajidae > Leucoraja > Leucoraja erinaceus. The sequence goes on from NC_073403.1 coordinate 23,057,377, forward strand.
CATGCATGTTTGGAGGTTAATTGGCTTCCGTAAATTGTCCCTTATGAGTAGGATGGAACTAGTGCATGGATGATCGTTGGTCGATGCGGACTTGGTGGGCCGAAGGGCCTCCTTCCATAATGTATCTCTAACCCAAACTAAATTAAACCAATAACTAATCTCTATTCTCTGCATTTCCATGTGCTTATCAATTTCTACTATTTAATTGGCATGATTTATGTACTCAGCAGGCTCATGTAATATATGTTCAGTCATGTTTTGGTATTTTCAGACCAATTAGTTTAAAGCCGATCCACCCTGTAGAACTGGGAAGGTTCTATAATAGTTATGTGATACTCTCCTTGATATTCCTTGAGGCAATCCACGCATGATGAATAGTTATCTCTGTCCCATGGGTGCTGTTGAGATGATTTCCAAGTTGGTTGATAGAGGTTGTGGTGCTCCAGATTTATTTATTGTTGCCTTTCATCATTCCCATTCATCTACTTTTAGTTTAGTTTAGTTTCCAGATACAGCGGAAACAGGCACCTTGACCCACTGAGCCCGCGCCGACTAATGATCCCCGCACATTAACACTTGTCCCACACACGAGGGACAATTTTTACATTGACACATTTATACCAATCCAATTAACCTACAAACCTGTATGTCTTTGGAGAGTGGGAGGAAGCCGAAGATCTCGGTGAAAACCCACGTGGTCACGGGGAGAACGTACAAACTCCATACATGCAGCACCCGTAGTCAGGATTGAACCTGGGTCTCTGGCGCTATAAGGCAGTCGCTCCACTGCTACGACACTGTGCCGCCCAGTAAAGTAAGACTTTTGTTTTACTTAATAATGGACAGAAATTCCCTCCTGAACTTCTCAGAGAAAAGGAAGATCAGAGACCCCTGTAGCATGTTGGACACTTGAAAACAAATGCTCCCTTATGAGATGGTCTCATAGAATGGCTGCTTGGAATTACTCCATTCTCTCATAATGACATTAGGAGTAATTTTATACCAGCCATTTTATAATTAGTATAAAGGCACGTAATTGTGTAGTACTGATGTTCGGAAGCCCAAAACTAGAAGAAAATACATTCTCTATTGAATGTATAACCATTACCTTCATTCTATCAATTATTTCATCTTGAACCTTGTCGACACAGGAAATTGCAAATGTTGGTTTAGAAAAACACCCATAATGTCAGGCAGCATCCCTGGGGATCACGGGTTGGTGATGTTCCAGGTTGGGACGCTTCTTCTTCAGACTGATTGTAGAAGGGGCGGGGGGGGGGGAAGGGGGGAAGAAAGCTGGAATAAAGAGGGGGTTGTGGCAACGCCTGAGAAGCGATAGGTGGATACAGGTGAGGGGGGATTTTGTTTGGCAGATGGGTGGACAAAGATAAAAAAGTAGATGTAATTGACAGAGATAAGGGGCGTGAAATATGAAGCCAGAGGAAAGGATACAGTTGGGGGGGACGGGGGATGGGGAAGGGGATGGGGCGGGGGGGGGAGTGGGGGGGGGGGGGGGTGGAGAAAGGGGGACCGGAATAATTGCCCCACCCGGGTGTGCTCCTATTTCTCCCAGTACGCTGCACCCACCTTTCCCCTTCCCCCCATCTCCTTCCACATACATCCCTTCCTCTGGCTTCACATTTCACGCCTCTTCTCTCCTTTTGTCTACTTTTCATTTCTAGCCTTTGTCCACCCACCTGACAAAATAACCCTCACCATATCCATCTACCACTTGCGAAACCTTGTCCCACCCCAACTCTTTTCCAGTTTTCTCCCTCCCCCCTATCTCCCATCACAATCAGTCTGAAGAAGGATCCCAACTTGAAACGTCACCTATCCATGTCCTCCAGAGATAATGTGTTGGAAGGAACTTCAGATTCTGGTTTACACCAAAGATAGACACAAAATACTGGGGTAACTCAGCAGGACAGGCAGCATCTCTGGAGAGAAGGTCTCTTGTGACCAGGTCTGAAAGAAGGGTCACCCATTCCTTCTCTGCAGAGATGCTGCCTGTCTCACCTAAGAACACAGAGCATTGGGAGTAAGTTGTTCATCATCCTGTGATAGTGGCCCCACACCAAATAGCCCCCCCCCCCAAAAAAAAGAATGATGCCTCCTGTAAACCTTTGTTGCAAACTAATACTCTGTGCGGCTGTTCATTTATCCCAATGTTTGAAGACCTTGTATCATTTCAATGTGCGTAAGACATTATCATGAGAGACAGCAACAATAACAAAGGAATAATCACACGTATCATGCAATCAGCTGGACCCCTACTTCAATTCTCTTGAACTCATTCTTCCCTTGTGCTGATATTTAGTCGCAGGTGAGCAAGAGGTTTCCTCCAACTGAATATCAATGAAATCAAGACAATTGATCCTGACGCCTGTTGAAAGTTAGGGATCTTTGTTGTAAACTGCATTCCTTGTTACCCACTTGGATTGAACCAGACTGCATGCAAATTTAATGTTCTATTTGACTCAAAGTTCGGCTTGAAATCTCACATCTTCTTAATACCACGGTTTGTAATTTGTATTTTCAAAAAACGATTTAACTTTCTCCCTTCCTTGTTCCACGCTCAACAATCCTAGCTACCTAACATCAAACTTCAGTAAATTCTGCCCAATCCAACACTCTGCTGCCAACATTCTTTAGATCTTTTTAATCTTCACCCTTGCGCTCAGTCCACCAAGACCTGCCGGATGTCCCGGTTGCTAACTTTTTCCACTCATCTTCCCATTCTGACCTTTCTGGCCTAGGCCTCCTCCATTGCCAGAATAAAGCCACATGAAAACTAGAGGAACAGCACCTCACAGCTTACAACACAATGGTATGAAGATTGAATTTTAGGTAACTGCAATTTTAGGTTACTACATAACCATCCTCCCTTCCTTCTTCTTACCCCCCCCCCACCCCCCTCCTCTCCCCCCCCCCCCCCCCCCCCCCCCCCCCCCCCCCCACCTGGACTTGCACATATTTCTCCCCTCCTCTCACCTTCCACCTACATTCCTTCCTCTAGCTTCACAATTGGCAACTCTACAATTCTTATGTCTCACACCTCCTGTATTTTAATCTCGGGCCTTTGTCCAACCACTAGCCCATCAAACATCCTCCTCAAGTGTATCAACCTATTAACTACCAGGCCTGCCCCTCCTCCCTTCCAGTTCTCACCCCCACGCCACAATCAATCTGAAGAAGGGTCCCAATCTGAAACGTCACCTATCCATGTTCTCCAGAGATGCTGCTTGACCCGCTGAGTTACTCCAGCACTTTGGGCATATTTTTAGTAAACCTTGTTTCCCGATATCTTTCTTCAACAGCCCCCTCTGAATGGACTCAATGTTAAATCATTAGCTTTATTCTACAAAGCCTTCTATAGTGGGCGAGTCCAGGACAAGAGGCCATGGCCTTAGAATAAAAGGACGTACCTTTAGAAAGGAGAGGAGGAGGAAAGGAGAGGAGGAGGAAGGGTGTTGAGGCTGTCAATTGATACTTTTAAGGCAGAGATTGACAGATTCTTGATTAGTACAGGTGTCAAAGGTTATGGGGAGAAGGCAAGAGAATGGGGTTGAGAGGGAAAGATGGATCAGCCACGATTGAATGGCGGAGTAGACTTGATGGGATTAATGGCCTAATTATGTTCCTATAACATGAACATGATCTTATTATGTGGATCACATATAACTATGTATGGTATCCTGCAGAACTGCTTTGTATCACATGGTATGATTCGTGATGCATTGTCCAACCCAGTCACTGCTCTTTCCTTCAGTGATCCTGCCTTCAACAAAGAGCGGCCTGTTTATAGCCCCAGCTCCTCTATTTGCGTCCAGTGCGGCAACGCCACATAAATACAGTCAGAAGAGAAAGCAGGTGCCGGAACTTTCAGCAAAAAATAAACTGCTGGAGGAACTCAGCGGGCCAGGCAAATGTACAAACTGAAGAAGGGACTCGCCCTGAAACATCGTCTGTCCATTTCCCTCTGCAGCCACTGCCTGACCCGCTGAGTTACTCCAGCAGTTTGTTTATTGTACCAAAACTACAGCTGAGATCTGAATTAATTCTGCAGCAATCTCCAACCTGATGTACCCTTTCAAATCTAGTAATTCTGCTCTTTCCTTCCATTCCATTCTTAGTGCCAGAACCTTCAAATAAATGAAGATTACTCTTTGGAATCTTCTCCTGGAATAAGTGCATCTATTTTCCCCATTCAAAAGCTTCTGTTTTTCTAAACTTCCAAGCGCGGGTGTGTGATATTTTAAATCCTGGAAAGGAGGCATATTTACAATGTCATGGAACATCTATGCATGCTGTTTATGATCTGGCTCTTCCATTGGTGCTTTGCTTTATAGTGAAGTCAGAATAAGATCATTGCTATCTTCTTCAAACATGGGGCAGCACAGTGGCGCAGCAGTAGAGTTGCTGCCTTACAGCGCCAGAGACCGGGGTTCGGTCCTGACAATGGGTGCTGTCTGTACACAGTTTGTATGTTCTCCCCGTGACCTGCATGGGTTTTCTCCGAGATCTTCGGTTTCCCCCCACACTCCAAAGGCAGACAGGTTTGTAGGTTAATTGGTTTGGTATAAATGTAAAATTTTCCCTAATGTGTGTAAGATAGGGTTAGTGTGCGGGGTTCGCTGGTCGGTGCGGACTCGGTGGGCCGAAGGGCCTGTTTCTCTAAACAAAACATACTGTAACAACTTGTCCATATCATAAACATGAGCAATGGATTAATGGGCCTAATGTTTTTCAACACCATAAGCAAGATGCATCAGGAAAGAGACATTGAAGATAGAATTAGATTACATTCCATACCTGAACCATCTGCATATAACACCATCACTCACTCCAGTGTTTGTGGAAATACGTTGGAGATTATTACAACTTTTGCACACACGTGATATTATGGACACTCTGGTCAAAGACACACATGGTATTTCAATGGGTGCAGCAAGCCAGCTTGACTCTGCCATTGTGACTATTAGTGACATGGTGACACCCTTTCAAGTTGTACCACCAGATATGAAAGTGATATTTTATCTGCGTAATATCTGATCCAACCTATCAATGTATTATGTCCATTGACTTCCTTTAGGGTAGAAAAAAGCTCATCTCTTTTTGTGTGTCATGCTTTAGGTTTATTTGCTTGAGCTTCTCAGTTAGACAGTCAGAACCTTCCTCCCAGGGGTGGAATTGTAAAAAAGGCTTTGAGGGTGTAACTTTAAGGTGAGAGGGACAAAGTTTAAAGGAGATGTGCGGGGCATGTTTTACTACACAAAGGATTATGGGTGTCTGGAATGTGCTGCCAGTGATGGTGGTGGAGAGAGTACGGAAGTGGCATTTAAGATGTGCAGACGAGATTTGTGTATGTTGGCATAATGTTTGGCACAGAGATTGTGGGCCAAAGGGCCTTTTCCTATGCTGTACTGTTCTGCGTTTCATGGATTGGGTCTGGGAGAGGCCGATACGGTACCAGCTTACTTCAGGTGGATCTCCTGCCCAGCACTAACGCAGGGATGAGTGACTGGGACATCTTAAAACATATATCGTGACCAGTGGCGGACTGGCCAGGGTGTCAGCTTGCCCGATGGCAAGTGGGCCCCTATATCAAGTGGGCCCCTATATCAAGTGGGCCCCTTATATCAAGTGGGCCCCTGATGAAGTGAGCCCCCTTTGTCTCCTGGCAACCAATCTTAGATTTAAACCAAATTTAGACCCAGTCCGCCACTGATCGTGACACATGGTCACTGACCCGTCCAATAGACTGCGTGCGAGTCACATGATTATTAATTTCACTTGAATTTCTATAATTTTCCAAGGGAAATAAATTACCAAACCATCTGAGAAACAAAGCATTGTTTAGTTTAGTTTACTTTAGTCAGTCCATTGTCGACCAACAAACACCCATACCCTAGATCCATGCTACGCATGAGGGACAATTTACAGAGCCAATGAACCTACAAACATGCACGTGTTTGGAGAGTGGGAGGGAACTGGAGTACCCGGAGAAAACCCACAGCCTCAGGGAGAAAGTGCAAATTCCATAGTGGTCCGGAATAAACCCGGGTCTGGTGCTAAAAGGCAACAACTGTACCACTGAGCCTCTGTGCCACCTATCTACTTCTCCTAGAATACTGCAACACAAGAAGAAGCAAATCAATTCATCAATTAATCCAGTTTCCATTTGGATGTATCCACCAGCCCATCTAGCAGAACATTCCAGATCTCAAACACATTTGCATTGAAATAAATATTTCTTCATGTCAAATCCTACTGATTACAACCACAACAACATGTCAAACCCTAGGTTACACAGAAAAGCTGGAGAAACTCAGCGGGTGCAGCAGCATCTATGGAGCGAAGGAAATAGGCAACGTTTCAGGCCGAAACCCTTCTTCAGACTGATCGGGGGTGGGGGTAGGTGGGGACAAGAAAGGGAAAAGAGGAGTAGCCAGAAGGCTGGAGGGTGCAGACAGCAGCTGAGAGGGGAGGAGACAGCAAGGACTAATCAATTGGGAGAATCGATGTTCATGCCCCCGAGTTTCACACCTCCTCTCTGTTATCTCTTCAAGTATGCCACCTTGAAGAAGCCCATCTAGCAGAAACAGTTTCCAGATCCTCTCTAAACCCGGGGGCATGAACATCGAATTCTCCCAATTCTGTTAGTCCTTGCTGTCTCCTCCCCTTCCTCAGCTCCCCATGCTGTCTCCTCCAATTCTACTCCTCCTTTTCCCTTTCTTGTCCCCACCCCCCCCCACCCCCGATCAGTCTGAAGAAGGGTTTCGGCCCGAAACGTTGCCTATTTCCTTCGCTCCATAGATGCTGCTGCACCCGCTGAGTTTCTCCAGCTTTTCTGTGTAACCTTCGATTCTCCAGCATCTGCAGTTCCCTCTTAAACATGTCAAACCCTACTGATCACAAACCTATAGCCATTTCTAAAAGTCAGCTAATGGAGGTACAAGTAACGACAGATGCTGGAATCTTGATCAAAGCACAAGGTGTTGGAGGAACTTAGGTCTGCTAGTAACTGTGGAAGGAATGGACAGGTTTTGTTTCAGGTTGAGACCCTTCTATAAAAAATCAGCCACTTCGGTACAGGATGTAACCATTATTTCTGAAGAGAATTCAGTGGAAATACTGCCCAAGCTTACAAAACTACTCCAGAATTTCAAGTGGGTTCAATTGTGAATTTAAGGCTCTCTTGGAAAGCAGCATCTCATGCAGTGAAAAGCAGCACCACTATTCTTGCTTATGGTGAAATTCAGGGTCCCGTTCAGTTGATTCGATGTCTGAAGAAAGGTCCTGATCCAAAACATTGTCAGTCCATTCCCCCCATTGATGCTGCCCGATCCCGCTGAGTTCCTCCAGCACTTTGTGTTCTTGCACAAGATTCCAGCATCTGCAGGTTAGGTGTCTCTGAGTTAATAATTTAGTGTGTTGGTTCTAACAAGCATGCTGTAACCACCAACAATTTAGTTGATGTTACTTGATAATTAAAAGTAGTGCATGAATTCAGTCAGATGGTAATGGGACTTATGATGACATAATAATTGCCCCCATAATAATGATGTCATTTGGTTCTTAAATGTGAAATCGCAAAATCGGTCTCTGAAAGAACTCAGGGAATAATTAACACCAGAACCCAAATCATTGTCAGGGTGTATCTGACAGTCCAATCTAAGACATAAACATATTTTAATCACACCTGTGGTTATATGAATTCTTGTTTCTTTGTCCCACCAACAGTTTCATTGTCTACCATTTGATGTAGGTTTTAATGTTTCATTACCACTCAAATCATTTTTTAGTTTAGTTTAGAGATACAGCGTGGAAACAAGCACTTCGCTCCACTGAGTGCACTGTGACCAGCAATCACCCCATATATTAACACTATCTTATATATTATATATATAACCCCATATATTAACACTAGGGACAATTTACAATTTTTGAATCAAAGTTAATTAACCTACAAACCTGTACATCTTTGGAATATGGGAGGAAACTGCTGCTGGAGAAAACCCGCCAGCGGTCACAGGGAGAACGTGCAAACTCCGTACAGACAGTACCCGTAGTCAGGATCAAATATGGGTCTCTGGCGTTGTAAGACAGTAACTCTACCGCTGCACCACCGTTATGCCCATTTTCGAAAGTCATCTCGAAAATTATCTGCACTGATTGTGTTCTGCAGAAGTGAGGGGAAGAACTTTAATTATTAAAGATATCGCAGTGCCTCAAAGCAACTGCTCTCCCACATATGGCTTCTCTTTTGTTGAATTAGATACCAGTTTTAGGAATTAATAATAATTATTAATAATTAATTCAACTCTTTGATCCTTTAAAAAGATGGGATTGAAGTTATAGTGGCCGTCAATCCTCAGCAAGCTAAATGGCTGGGATCCGCTCACAGTTTCCAGCCAGATGCAATGAACGCATTTATTACTGGGGGGAGCCAAACACCGCAAGTTTGGCATGGGAAATGTGTATCTCAAAGTGAGCGAGAGTGCTTTTTGTTTGAATTTTGCTCAGCCCTGAAGAGATAGCAATTATGAAGGCTGTCAGCTGCTCCTGATGTGAGCTGTTTGACCAGCCTGTTCCAGCTTCTGAAGGCTGTCAGGCCAAGATATGGATGCACAAGTTATCTGAACAGCTTCTTCCCAACAACCATCAGGCTATTGAACGCTACCAACTCCTACTAAATGCCAAATTACGATCTGCCTTGATTGAACTAGGGACTTTTGCAGTATATTTGTTTTTTTTTTAAACTTCTCTTGGTTGTTTATCATGCTGTCTGCTGAATACCTTATTTATAGAAACAGTAACTCAGTGGATCAGACAACATTTCTAAAGAAAAGGAATAGGAGATGTTTCAGGTCAAGACCCTTCTTCAGACTCGACTCGAATCGTTATCTATTCCTTTTCTGCAAAGATGCTGTCTGAACCGCTGAGTTATTCCAGCTTTTTGTGTCTATCTTTGGTTTAAACCAACATCTGCAGTAAGGATTTATTATACCATTTTGAGATATATTTAAAAAAATTGTAGACTCTTGACCCTGTAGACTTTAGACTTACAGTGTGGAAGCAGGCCTTTTGGCCCACCGAGCCTGCACCGACCAGCAATCACCCTGTACGCTAGCACTATCCTACACACGAGGAACAATTTACAATTTACAGACGCCAATTAACTTAAAAAAACTGCACGTCTTTGGAGTGTGGGAGGAAACTGGAGCACCCGGAGAAAACCCATGCAGTCACAGGGAGAATGTACAAACTACAAACTCCGTACAGACAGCACCCGTAGTCAGGATCAAACCCGGGTTTCTGCCACTGTATGACTGCAGCTCTACCGCTGCACCACTGTGCCACCCTTTGTAAAAACAAATTGTTTTTAAGTGTTTTTTTGAGGAATAAAAGCACTTTACTGACTTTACTGAGGGCATTTTGCTCCCATTACAATTAAATTAAATCAATCTCACTATCTTGGATCATTGTGGACTTCTACTGCTGCGCCACTGTGCCAACTCTCTTGTAATAAGAAAACCCATCACACAAATAGCTCCAAGGCATGACTTCTATTCATTCTTTTTTTACTCGCCAAATTGACTTTCTTTGGACTTATTTTAGGAGAGGGCTCCAAAGAGGAATCTTCGGACATTTAAAGGTTCTGGCATTAAGAATAGAGTGTAGAGGGAAGGCCAGAATTACTAAACATTGAAGGGGAAGACAGATTGAAGATGGCAGTAGTATTTAAGTCACTGCCAATTTTTGCCTCTTAGCATTAGAGGATGGAAAACCACAGATAAATGCCATTGCCCCTGACAGCACCAGACTGCAGGATCATTCTTCATCTTTCGCCAGACTACTGTGGCAGTTGCAGCATTGACATTTCTGCTTCCATCTATCCCATGCTGACATTATGCAAGTCAGCATGCTCGGTGTTGAGAGCCTCCTACAGTTCCCCCTTCCTGCTCCGTCAGACTTGGAGCATGACTTGAGGATATACGTAGAGGCAGGAGCAGGCCATTCAGCCCCTCGTGCCTACCCCACCCCTCAGTGAAATTGTGGCTGACTTTTACTTCTGTGTCACTTCCTTGATTCCTTCACTCTGATAATCCATTCATTTCTGTCATGAATATATTAGGACATGTTGCGCAGTGAATCCCAAAGATTCATAGGAGAAGAAATCCCTGCCCTGAATAGCCAACCCCTTTGACCCTGTTTCCAGATGCCACAGCAAGAGATAACAACAACCTTTTTTATGTCAAACCCAAAAGAGTTTTAAACATTTCAATGAGATTGTATTTTATTTTCTAAATGCTTGAGAGTGCTCAAATACTCCTCAGGCTTGCGATCACAAGACTCAATCTTGTGCACTCCCTCAATGATGAATCGATCCTTTCTTAGATAGAGAGACTAGACACACACACACTATTCTAGATGTAGTCTTACCAAAGCTCAATTTAACCAAAAAATGCAATAAAGACCAACACAGTGGAGATATATAACAGCATTTAGAAGACATTTGGACTAGTGCATGGATAGGAAAGTTTAGGAGGGATATGGACCAAATGCGGTCAAACAGGACGAGCTGTATGGCCCGGTATATGACACTGTGATTCTATAAACGGTATTGTTAGCGATGCGATTTACTCGCAATTGGAATAGAGGCTAATTATTTACGGTCAGCATGGCTTTATCCCGGAAGGTCATATCTTACAAACTTGACTGACTATTTCGGAGAGGCTGGCACGGGTGATTGTTGAAGGTAGGGCTGTGGGTGCTGTCCAGATGTACGTTAGTAAGGCATTTGACAAGAGCCCTTTGGTAGGCTGATCCAGGCCATTAAAATGGTGACTTGGACATTTGGATTCAGAACTGGTTTATTCATAGGAGGCCAGAATAATACCACAGAGGGTGAAGGGGAGTAATACTGGCTGGAGGTCCAGAACCACTGGTGTTCTGCAGAGATCAGTGCTGGGACCACTGTTGTTTGTAATACAAACATGGGTGGAGTTGCAGACAGTGAAGAAAGTTGTCAAAGGATACAGTGGGATATAGATAAATTACAGATGCAAAAGATGGAGCTTAATCCAGTCAAATGTAAAGGGAATGTATAAAGTTACTGGCAAGACCCTTGGGAGCATTGACCCTGATGGTGTTTTAGGGTCCAAGTCCAGAACTCCCTAAAAGTTGCAGCACAGGTACAAACAGGTACACAGCAGGAAAGGTTTAGAGGGATATCTTTCTTTCTTATTTCTCTCTTTAAAAAAAAAAAAATGAAGTTGTACAGAGAATGTATTATGTTAATATATATTTGGCACCTGAAAAAAGGTACCACTGTATTGTACTTACTTCTAATAAATTAAAAAAAAAAAAGGTTTAGAGGGATATGAGCCAAACACAGGCAGTTCGCAGTTGGGACTAGTGTAAATGGGGCATTTTGGCTGGTGTGGGGAAGTTGGTGCGAAGAGCCTGTTCCCACGCTGTATGACTATGATTCTATGATCAGTAGATTGAATGGTGAAGATGGGACATGGTTTGCTTGCCTTCATTAGTCAATTTGCTTGCCTTCACTGGCCAAATTGTGTGCCTTCCACCACAGTGCTGAATGCTGTGGTGGATGTTTGTGTTAAATTTTTAGTGTGTTTTGTGTGTTCTTTATTATTGTACCGCTGCTGGCAAATTCATTTCACTTGCACTTTATGTGCAACGTGACGAATAAAACCGTATTGTATTGTATTATTGTTAGGGCATTAAGTATGGGCCAGTGGGCGGCGCGACTCTTGTCAGCGGCGGCCTCTGCAGCCCGTCCGCGTTTTATTATTTTCTGTCTATGTTTTTATGTAGTTTTTGTTATTTTTTGTTGGGGTGTGTGTGTGGGGGGGTGGGGCTGGGGGGGTGGAGGGGGGAACTTTTTAAATCTCTCCCTGCACGGGAGACCCGACCTTTTCTCGTCGGGTTGAACGTTATCGTCTGGGGCTGCAATGAGGAGCTGCCTCCTAACAGGATTTCCCACCAGGTGAAATCTGGTGCCGACGCCTCACCTCACAGCGCCTCGCGGAGCTCACCCGAGTCCGGAGCGGGTGGAGCGGTGGAAGGAGCGCTGCTGCTGCTGCTGCTGGCAAAGAGTCGGAGGCTTCAACTGCAGGTCTGCGGACGGCGGCACCGGGAGCCCACATTCACATTCAAATTAGAGACCGCTTTTCAGGGCTCTCGCAACGGCGACTTCTCCCGCACGAGTTGCGGGTCGAAGAGCTCCTGGAGCGGGGCCTAAACATCACCGCCCCGGCGCGGCTTGGAATGGCCGCGGGACTCTGCGAGCGCACGCCGGGGGCTCTAACACCAGGACCCGGTGTGCGACCTCGCACCACCCAGCGTGGCTTTAATGGCCGCGGGACAATTGCCATCGCCAGCTGGGGGCTTTGACTTTGACTCTGACATCGGGGGGGGGGAGAGTGCAGTGGAGAGATAAGTTTATTTGGCCTTCCATCACAGCGATGTGATGGATGTTTATGTAAATTATGTTGTGTCTTGGGTCTATTTGTTTGTAATGTATGGCTGCAGAAACGGCATTTCGTTTGGACCTCAAGGGGTCCAAATGACAATTAAATGTATCTTGTATCTTGTATGTGCCAGGATGTCATATTGCAGGGTTGTAAAACATTGGTGAGAAAACACCAGGAGTATCGCATGCAATCTGATCGTCTCATTACCGGAAGAATGTGGAGGCTTTGGAGAGGGTGCAGAAGAGTTGAAGACGTTTAATATGCTTATTAAAAAACTGAGCTTTTTTGAGAACTGTAAGGCATACTTGCATCATCCAATCTGCAAAGTGCCTGAACAGTTACAGTTTAGATTTGGGAACTAAAAGTTGTCCCACATTTGCATCTACTTTCTACAAACTGTGGGCATTTACAGAGGCCAACTAACCTACAAACCTGCATGTCTTTGGGATGTGGGAGGAAACCAGAGCACCCGGAGGAAGCTCACACGGTCACAGAGGCACCATGCAGACTTCACGCAGGCAACACTCGAGCTCAGGATTGAACGCGGGTCTCTGATGCTGTGAGGCAGTAACTCTACCAGCAGCACACATGTGCCGCCCTCTGACCTCACTGTGCCTGACCTGCTGAATCTTTCAAGAATTCCCTGTTTCCCACTTTGCTCTGAATTCTCCTCCAGTGCCACACAATCACCTTTGCTGCTTCCTGCCTCCATCCCATTGTGTTAACTGACATTCAATCCATCACAGACTTGCTGGATGTGTTGGCATGCCAAGGTGTCACACACACCTTTCTGTGCCTCATGGAATTCTCCATTCTACTTGAGACCCCTTTCTTCATAGCAAGTATTTGCCTTCATGGTTCTCCTGGGTGCATTCATCTCCGAGCCCACAGGCCCATTCATGAAAGCCTCAAGCTGGCCCCACCTCACCCACACATCAACTTCATCCCACCACTGTTGTTCATTTTACACTCTTAAAGTTTCCAATGTTGTGGGCAGGTTGGGCCAATGGGCCTTTTTTCCATGTTTATGTCTATGCCTGTGTGACTCTATCCCAAAGACATGTAGGTTTGTACATTAATTGGCTTCTGTCTGCTGCCCCTTGGTGTATAGGGAGTGGATGTGACATCATGGAGCAGGTGATCAATGGTCGGCGTGGACTCTATGGGCTAAAGGGCCTGTTTTCATGCAGTATCTTTAAACTTGAACTAAACCAAAAACTAAACTTTAACGGTGACATGCATTATTAATACACCACTGTTTTCAAGCGAATGTGCTGTGGAAGCTAATGAGTGCTGGGGATGCTTCCTCCATCCTGTAGATTGTTACTATGGCAACCTGAAATTACACGTCTCAGGGCTACTCACACCACGTTGTGCTTTTGAAGCTAAAAAATTGTCTGAAATGAAATTACTTGCGCTGCTGATGTTACTCAGAACAACACTGGACGAGCATCAGATTAGGCTGTAACAAATTTAAGGAGGTGCACTCAGTGTGAATTGAGTTTCATGGTCAACATTTATTTTTAATGCTCAATGTCACCGAATGTTATGGTTAACCAAAGAAAACAATTTTACCTTTTCTATTGATTCCTTAAAAAGCAGAGAGACATCCACCACCTCACTAGGGTAGGGCAATCAAGAACCAGAGGACATGGGTTTAAGGTGAGGGAGGAAAGATTTAATAGAAACCTGAGGTTTTTTTTAGACAAAGGGTGGTGGGCACAGGGAACGAGCTACCGGAGGAGGTAGTTGAGGCAGGTATTATCGCAATGTTTAAGAAACATTTTGGACAGGTAGATAGATAAAATAGGTTAGATTTAGAGGGATACTAGACTAAGTGGGACCCGTTGGGTCCCATGTTCACACGGGAGGGCTGGTCCCCCGACGCAATATTCCACCTCTCCACCAATTCCAATATTGGTGGGCTTTCTGGAGTGCTGGTATGGGTTCTTGGGGTGGCAGCTCAGTCCCTCAAGCCTGATCTGCTGGCAGCTCACTCACGGCTGGTGGGCTGGCAGTTGACTCATGACTATTCTTTGCAATTCCATTTCAAGCAGGGTGCAAGTCCACCAAATTCGAATCCATGTTCCTACCATTTCAAGCAGGGTGCAAGTCCACCAAATTCAAATCCATGTTCCTAACATTTCAAGCAGGGTTCAAGGCCACCAAATTCAAGTGCAGTTTCTTACCACTATGTGCAGGGTGCAAGGCCACCGAATTCGTGCAGTTTCCAAACACTTCAAGCAGGGTGCAAGGCCACCGAATTCATGTGCAGTTTTATTCAACTTCAAGCAGGGTCCAAGTCCACCAAATTCAAATGTAGCTTCATACCATTTCATGCAGGGTGAAATCACCATAAAACCACACAAAACACCAAACTCACAGTTCAGTAGACATTCAGTGTGTTCAGTTGATTCACAGCTCAGACAGAGTCATGACCTCTCCCTCCCCCATCATGCAGAGTCTGAGCCACACCCACACTTCTGGGTTTTATAACCCCTCCCCCTCCCACCGGAAAAGGTGTGGCTTTCACGGCGTGATTGACAGGAGAGAGATTCTCAACATTTTTTAAACACTAATAACACTTTTATTTTTCATTGATGGGAAGAATTCTCTGCACCTGCTCAGCGGAGGGGGGACCGAGTAAGATGGCCAAAAATCACAGCCGTAAGTGTAGCGTTTTATCTAAAATCAATATACAGTGCAAACAGGAAGTAAGTGCATTTGCAGTAGTGCCTTTTAACTTCAAGCCAAAGCACCCAAGCCACCATTTGCAGTAAGAAGTGCCTTTCAACTTCAAGCCAAATCACCCAAGCCATCATTTGCAGTAAGTAGTGCCTTTCAACTTCAAGCCAAAGCACCCAAGCCACCATTTGTAGTAAGTAGTGACATTCAACTTCAAGCCAAAGCACCCAATCCACCATTTGCAGTAAGTAGTGCCTTTCAACTTGAAGCCAAAGCACCCAAGCCACCATTTTCAGTAAGTAGTGCCTTTCAACTTCATGCCACCATTTGCAGCAAGTAGTGCCTTTCAACTTCAAGCCAAAGCACCCAAACAACTATTTGCATGCAGTGTTCAGTGTTATTCAGAGCTCAGAGAGGCGTGACCCTTGGCTTCATCCATCTTGCAGAGAGTGAGTGAGGCATACCACTTCCTGATTTTATAGTCCCTCCCCCTCCCTCCAGCAGGGGCAGCAGAGAAAATGGTGAATTTTTTTAAAACATTAATATCTCTCTGATTTGTCATCGATGGGAAAAATCCTCCGCATCCGTAAGGCGGAGGGGGGCTCTGGGTGAGGTGGCCAAAAATGACGGCCGTAGGTGGCTGCGTTCTGTCGGAAATCGCAGCGCAGTAGGCCAAAAGCGGTCAAGATCGGAGATTTAGTAATATAAGATGGACCACATGCAGGCAGGTGGGACCAGTCTAGATGGGGAATGTTGGTTTTGTGGGCAAGCTGAAAGGTCTATTTCCATGCTGTATGACTCTATAACTACATCAGGAATTTATCCTTAGCGTTATGAGGTCCGTTCAAGTACCACGATTCATTTTACTTTACTACGGGGGGAAAACTCGAGCAGGGAATGCAAAGAGGCAAAACAAGTCATGGACTGTCATGGGTAAGTCGGATTAAAGAAAACCATCAAGTTTTTTATGTGTACATTAAAATCAAGAGGGTAACTTGGGAGAATATAGGACCACTAAAGATAAAGAAGGAAAGTTATGCTTTGAGTCAGAGGATTTAGACGAGGTGCTGTACAATGATTTTGCATCTGCATTCACCAAGGGCGAGGAGATGGAGGAGAATGAGATCAGTGCGGGGTATACTAATATGCTAGAGCGGCTTGAGATCAAGAAGGTGGTGTTGAGTATCTTGGCTGAATCTCCAGGGCCTGATGGGATCTATCCCAGATTATTGGAGAGTGTGCAGAAGGGGTTTACCAGATTGCTGCCTGGATTAGAAGGGTATGAGCTGTAAGGAGAGGGTCAACAAAATTGGATCTTTTTTTTCTGAAGAGTTGAAGCTGAGGGGAGATCTGATAGAAGTATATAAAATTACAAGAGTCGTAGGTAGGTAGCAGGCAGTCAGAACGGTTTTCCCAAGGTGGAAATGCCAAAGTCTAGAAGCCATAGCTTTTTTGTCAGAGGTGGAAAGCTTAAAGGAGATTTGCAGGGCAAGGTTTTTACACAGAGAGGGATAAATGCCAAGGGTGGTGGTGGAAGCAGACATGGCAGTGGCAGTTAAGGGGCTTTTAGATAGGCACATGGCAAGGAATTGAGGGATAGGGATCACGTGCAGGCAGAGGTGATTAGTTCAACTTGGTATTATGTTCAGCGATGGACATTGAGGGCCAAAGGTCCTGTTCCCATGTTGCACTGTTCTATGTTCTGTGCTCTAAGTACTAAAGTTTGAAAAATGCCTTAAAATGCATGGAAGAATTTGCATGAACTTATTTCCATAGATTAGGTCATGCAGAGCGCGGCGCGGCTCTGGCCAGCAGCGGCCTCTGCAGTCTGCCCGCGTTTTTATTATTTTCTGTCTGTGTTTTAATGTAGTTTTTGTTATTTTTGTTGGTGTGTGGGGGGGTGGGGGTGGGGTGGGAGGGGGGGGGGAAACTTTTTAAATCTCTCCCTGCACTGGAGACCCGACCTTTTTCTCGTCGGGTTTCCGTTGTCGTTGAGGCCGCAACGAGGAGCGGCCTCCAACAGCAGGAAGCCGGGGACTCTGGTGCTACTCACCGTCGCCGTCGCGGGGCTGGCCGAGTGAGCGGTTGAGAGCGGTGGAGGAGCGCTGCTGCTTGCTGCTGAGTGAATGAGTCGGAGGCTGCTGCATTCTGCGGACAGCGGCGCCGGGAGCCCGCGGATCCCTGGAGAGAGACCGCTTTTGCTCCTGCAACGGCGAATTCTCCCCGCCTTGCGGGGTCGAAGAGCTCCTGGATAACACCATTGCCCCGCGCGGCTGGAACGGCCGCGGGACTTTACGAGCGCACACCGGGGGCTCCAACACCAAGACCCGGTGTGCGACCTCGCACCACCCGGCGTGGCTTCAATGGCCGCGGGACAATCGCCATCGCCAGCCGGGGGCTTTGACTTTGACTCTGACATCGGGGGGGGGAGAGTGCAGTGGAGAGATAAGTTTTTTTTGGCCTTCCATCACAGCTATGTGATGGATGTTTATGTAAAATGTAAGTATGTTATGTCTGGGTCTATTTGTGTGTAATGTATGGCTGCAGAAACGGCATTTCGTTTGGACCTCTAGGGGTCCAAATGACAATTAAATTGACTCTTGACTCTTGACTCTTGACTTGACTCTCTTGCATAATCCAGAGAGACCCTCCATATTGTTTTATACCTGGGACTTACACCAGTATGAGGAGCAATTTCCTGAATGCTCATTTACTGATTTGGCACAAAGACTGCTTAGTCATAGAGTCATACAGCACAGAAACAGGCCCTTCAGCCCGACAAGTCAATGCTGTCCATTAAGCACCTCGTTATACTAATTGTATGCTCGTTCTAGTTTCATTTTCACCTCATTCTCATCAGTTCGTCCCAGATTCTACAAAGAAACTAATATTTTCTTTTGCAGTTTAGCTTCACTGAAACTTTACCAGAAGATTTCACATTGGCTGAGATTGGCCTTTTTCCAAATGCATCAGGCCTCCCAGATATTTGCTCAAAGATCCAATTTAATTGTGAAATTACTTTCAGAGTTTAATTCGCATATTGAATTTGACATGCTTTTCCCTACTACATTTACTTCTTTAACTACCTCTCTGTTCCTTTGCTCTGTGAAAGGATCTTTGAGGAACAATATTTTCCTGGAGTTATTGGAATTCCAGGTCGCAATGAGCAAAAGTATTTCAATTGATGAAGAGTGCAGATCCACAGGGTACATCAGCTTATTTTTTTTCTTTCCAGTTAAATTAATATTGCAGAAATCCAGCCAGCCATGGTTATCAAGCACTTTCTTTGTTGCTGGATGTTTTAGGAAGGCCACCAATGACTACACTGGCACAGTCTGACGAAGGGTCCCGACCCAAAACGTTACCCATCTTTTTTCTCCAGAGATGCTGCCTGACCAGCTGGGTTACTCCAGCACTTTGTGTCTATCTTTGGTATAAGCCAGCATCAGCAGTTCTTTGTTTCTATTCACACCTCTTATATTTTTACAAAAATAACTTTTTCCATTGTTCCTTGAATGTCTTCTGATTCTCTTTCACATTGAGACATACATCACAGAAACAGGCCCATCGGCCCACTGAGTCCACTGACCATCAGACCTCCATTTATACTAATCCTAAATTCATCCCTTTTTTATTCTTCCCAATATTCTTTCCCTACATCTTAATATTCCATAAAATATTTTTCTATGTCATGCAACATCTCTTCTTTAAACTTAATTTGGTATAACATTTCTCTAAGTTCCTAGATCCAGTCTTTAATACCTGATATTTATTCTCAATATGGAATCAATGTAATGGTGTCTTGTACAACTAGCAATTAAATATCTATTGATGTTATTTTATCCAGATACTCTACTGATTTCTTCACACAATATTTGCAACAGCTTACCATAACTGAAATAGTTGCCAGAATAATATTCAAAGTCAATATAATGAGAATTACCATAAGATGATGTGTTGTGCCTCAGGGGTCAGCTGGACCTTTGCTGTTTGTCACCTTTATCAATGATTTGGATGATAAAATACAAGGCATGGTAAGTGTAGATCGGTTATTTCATTATAGTGTTTGTTAGTAGTGACTCCACCTATTATGTGCTTCATTTTATCAAGAGCCTGCTTACGCTAGTTAGAATGAGTAGCAGCTTGGAGATGTGATGACTGCAGATCATTGCTGTATGTAGATTTAATAAACATGTGTTTTATCTTGATGTGTGTTCGAGTCGACTCATTACAGTTAGTAAGTTTGCAGATTACACTAAAATAGGTGGTATGTAGACAGTGAACAAGGTAATGAGGAATTAAGTTTCATTTAGTTTAGTTTAAAGTTACAGTGCGGAAACAGGCCCTTTGGCCCACCGAGTCCGCACCAACCAGCGATCTCCGCACATTAGTACTACCCTACACACACTAGGGACAATTTTACATTTATACATTAATACCAAGCTAATTAACCTATAATCTGTACGTCTGGAGCGTGGGAGAAAACTGCAGAAACCCATGCATTTCACGGGGAGAACGTACAAACTGCGTACAGACAAGCACCTGTAGTTAGGATTGTACCAGGGTCTCTGGCGCTGTAAGTAGTTCTATCTTTACACCACCGGGTTATCCTAAACATCAAGATCTTGATCAGCTAGGTAAGTAGGCCGAGGAATGCCCAATAGAGTGTAATTCAGACAAGTGCATGGTGTTGCAAAAAGGGAAGACAAACCAGGGCAGGACTTTTCACAGTGAATGGTAGGGTTCTGGGGAGTGTAATCAAACGGGAGAACATGTGGTATCTCCGAATGTGGTATTGCAAGTGGCCGTAGTGAAGAAGGCTTTTGTTTCATTGCTGTATGATTCTGTGGATCTATAAATGCACGTCTTTCATAAAATAGTTTTAAAATGACAGTGCATAATTGATTTGCAAAGACAAAGTCTCTAAAAGTCTTTCTGCGTGTGCATTTCATCACGTTGGACTGTGCAACAGAAACCTGTTGAATGTGTGTCCAGAGATGGGCCTAGAACGGAAATGGTCTGTGTGGGTGGGTAGAATAATGACACTGTGGCTGACAGGGAGAAGGATTTGTGCTGGAATCTGCAGGTAGAGGAATCTGCTTGGCATTGGTACAAAATGCTTGTTAGGCAGCGACCCTGGACAAAATGGGTAGGTGATGTTTCGAATCGGGACCTTCTTCAGACAGATGGGAGGTTGGCAGTGAAGTGTCACTTACCAGAGGCAAGGTTGCAAAGGGGCTGTCAGGGTGGGAGCCGGTTGCTAGGCGGAAGGAGTGGGTTTAGGTCACTCTCGTTAGCCAGGTGATGAATCTGTGGAATTAATTGCCACAAATGGCTGTGGATTTCAAGACATTAGGTATTTTTAAAGCGGAGGTTGATAGGTTAAGGGG
The DNA here is from genome assembly GCF_028641065.1 of Leucoraja erinaceus. NCBI lineage: Eukaryota > Metazoa > Chordata > Chondrichthyes > Rajiformes > Rajidae > Leucoraja > Leucoraja erinaceus. The sequence goes on from NC_073403.1 coordinate 23,077,958, forward strand.
AGATGGTAGGAGAATAGGGTTGAGAGGGAAAGATAGATCAGCCATGATCGATTGAAGGAGTAGACTCGAATGCTGAATGGCCTAATCGGCTCCTATGTCTTATGGTCTCATGATTTAAGTTAACCAGTCAGATGTTTAGCAGTTGATGTGGGGTTGTGATGTAGGGGGGGTTGATGCTCACTGGTGTTGGGATGGTGGTGAAAAGCGATCAAGGAAGAGAAAGAAAGGTAAGAACATTAATTAACGTGGTCCCACCTCAATTAGGTTCCTGGCATAGGATTCCACATCCGGCTGGTGAGACGGTGATGTAGAGGTAGAGTTGCAGTGCCAGAGACCCAAGTTCAATCCCGTCTACGGGTGCTGTCTGTACAGAGTTTGTACGTTCTCCCCATCACCTGCACAGGTTTTCTCCGGGATCTCTGTTTTCCTCCCACACTCCAAAGCCGTGCAGGTTTGTAGTTTTAATTGGCTTGGTATAATTGTAAATTGTCCCTAGCGTATAGGATACTTTTAATGTATGGTGATCGCTGGTCCAAACAGACTAGGTGGCCCGAAGGGCCTGTTTCCGCATTGTATCTCCAAACTAAACTAAAATAAGAGCTGATCACAGTGAGGCAATATCCATTTCATTTTATATTTCATCAAAATTGAATTGTACAACATGCCAAAACATCGGTTCAATGGTTTAATGTCTAGGTACTTATTTCTACATAAAGTCTTTCACAGTATATATATACCTCATCAAGACAGAAAAATCAGATTCATGCTTCAGGTGCTTGTGAAATAGAACAATACACAAGATTGGCTGAAATATCAACCTGCAACCAAGAGAGTGAACAAGCCATTTATTTCCTGCCTGAAAAATGGACTTAGTCACAACAACTGGCAGCAATCATAATTCTGTTAAAATGCTGCCAAAAAATCCAACCCTTCTGCTTTGCAATAATGCTACAGTTTGAAAAGTGCAGGCACCAGGCACCCAATTTAAAGTAGGTTTCAATTACCATGTTGTATCCTCAGCCAGATACATAATTCTCCTACGAGTAACATTTCTATTGCAGAGCACTAAAGGGCCTGTCCCACTTGGGCGTCATTTGCGCGTCACGCAGATGGCGTGCAAAGACTTTGTACATCGCAGAATCCTGGAGCGCCGCGCGTGACCGCAAGTCACTGCTTCCGTCACCACACACCATGCGCGCATAATGTGCACCGTCATGCGTCGTGACGCGTAAATGATGTTGCGTAAATTACGATGAAATGACGCCCACGTCACTGCTTCCGTCACCACGCACCATGCCTTAAGTCTCTTATACCAAATAATTCAACTTCTTCACAAGTTGTCTTCATGATGCTTTAAATGATGCTTCGTGATGCTGCGGCACGGTGGTGCAACGGTAGAATTACTGCCTTACAGCGCTAGAGGACTGGGTTCGATCCTGACCATGAGTGCTGTCTGCACGGAGTTTGTACGCTCTCCTCATGATCTGCGTAGTTTTTCTCCAAGATCTTCAGTTTCCTCCCACTGTCCAAAGACGTACAGGTTTGTGGGTTAATTGGCTTAGCATAAATGTAAGTTGTCCCTGTTGTGTGTAAGACAGTGTTAATGTGCAGGGATCGCTGGTCGGTGCACTGAAGGGCCTGTTTCCGCCCTGAATCTCTAAACTAAACTAAAGTAATTTAAACTAGGGAAGTACACATCCCTCCATACACTCACTCATCCTCAGCATCCTCACATACCATTTTCAGCATCTTTGAATGAGTAATCTTAGTTTCCATCCTTTCTTATTAAACTGGGGATGTTTTTGTGTATATGGTGGCGAGCAGGAAAATAATCTTTTTTTTAAGATGTACAGTCTCAACACATCTGGGAACACAAGGAACTGCATGTGCTGGAATCTTGATCAAAATTCAAAGTGCTGGAGGAACTCAGCGGGCCAGTCAGCATCCACGGAGGGAAGTGGACAACTAATGTAAAGGGCCTTAGGGATACCAGAGGAACAGAGCAAATTGAATTTAATTTGCTGGATAAGAATGAATCCTAGCAAATGTCTCTTAACCCAACAGGATGAAGAAAGGTTTCGACCCGAAATGTTGCCTATTTCCTTCGCTCCATAGATACTGCCTCACCCGCTGAGTTTCTCCAGCATTTTTGTCTACCTTCGATTTTCCAGCATCCGCAGTTCCTTCTGAAACAGGCTGACTAAGAGGTGAGATAAAATTAGAGTGCGGTCGAATGTGTCAAAGGCTTCAGATAGATCAACAATTATGATTTTGTTATGATCACTAAGGATATAATTATGATAAGACATGTTTTAATACAGGGCCGGATGTCTAATTGGAGTCATAGAGTCACACAGAATAGGAAACATGCTCTTTGCCCCAGCTTGCCTGTGTTGACCAGGATGCCCCATCTACACTAGTCGCACATGCCACGTTTGTCCCTCTAAACTTCCCGATCCATGTACCATGAGTTTTAAATGTTGCTATGGTACCATCAAATGATGTTATAGTATCTTTAAATGTTGTTATACCACCAACTATTGGGAAGATTTAAAAAAAGGCACTTTGGGAATAATTGACATGAAATCAGAGACTAGGAAAATAGGAGCAGGATATTTGGTTTGTCAATCTTCCCCTGCTATACAATAGAATTGTGGTTGATCTGCCCCAGGCATCATCCATCGCCTCTTGTATAACTTATCTACTGCCTCCTTAAGTGCTTTAATAGTCTCAACTCCCAAACAAAAGAATTTCAGCAATGGTTCCAATAGCTCTCAGATGACTGTCCCATAATATTGTAACAATATCCCACACTACAGATTCTTCCACTCATGAAAACATCTAATTTTCCCCTCAGTTCTGCTTAGTTTATTGTCACGTGTACTGACGTACAGTGAAAAGCTTTTGTTGCGTGCTATCCAGTCAGCATAAAGACTATACATGATTACAATCAAGCCATTTACAGTGTACAGTTACATGATAAGAGAATAAGGCTTAGAGCCAGGTAAAGCCTGTAAAGTACAATCAAAGATAGTCTGAAGGTCACCAATGAGGTAGATAGTAGTTCAGGACTGCTCTCTAGTTATGTCACATGTGCCCACAATGCTAAGAACTGTATTCTGCACTCTGTATCTTCCCCCATGCACTATCTATTGCACTAGAGTTTGCCCTGATGGTATTTAAGTATGGTAGCATCTGATCTGACTGGATAGCATGCAAAGCAAAACTTTTCACTGTACCTCAGTACACATAACATTAATAAAACAAAACCAAAGAATACAGGCCTCATTTCTTTAGCTGCTTGTGATCAGACAATCCTGTCATTACTCTAAGAATTTATTTTGGACTACATCTAATGTTAGTAAATCCTTTCTTAAATAAGGGGGTCAAACCTGTGCATAGAACGCCAACCGTGGCACTACACAGTGGTAACAATACTCCCCTATATCTAAACTTGCAATAGAGGCCAATTAACCTACAAACCCGCACGTCTTTAGAGTGTGTAAGGAAACCGGAGCCTCCGGAGGAAATCTATGTGGTTACAGAGAGAATGTGGGAGCTCCACACAGGCAGCACCCGAGGTCAGGATTAAAGCTGGGTCTCTGGCGCTGTGTGGCAGCAAAAGGCCATCTTGCAAGAGAGGCCAATGTGCCATTCGTATGAAATACATGGGAAAGGAAGAGGAGAATGGTTATGGAAACATGTTTTGCAAGGATCCAGAGGTCAGAAGATTTGTCACCAAGCATAAATAATTTCCGTGTTAATTGAAAGAAGCAATGTCAAAACAACACTGATGGAACAGTGAGATGTTAGCATTCATGTTAATCATTGCAAAGGGCCGCACTTTGTTAATAAGTGGTGTTTTATTAATTTCACCAGGACAATCATTCATTCTCATAATAAACGGGCAATAACAACCTGACATTCTCCATGTGTTCTTTACATTTCCTTCACTTAGAGCAGACATTGGATGTTATTGACCGAACGTTTTCACTGACATTGAGAAATAAATCTGTCAGGATCAGATTTGATTGTTTTAGGCCAATTTTATGTCATGAAATCAATGAATCATTGCTGTACACAAGAAGGTTATTCAACCCATCAAGGCCTAACCAGCTTTCCCCAGGAGAAACCAATCAATCTCATTTACCTCTCTTTCCGTATTGTTCCACAGCTATTCCACTCCAAAGTATTTATATATTTTCTTATTGAAAGCGACTTCTGACTCTAGTTCCATCACCATTCCAAGGCACGATGACTTGTTGCATGAATATGTTTTTCCTCACGTCAACCCTTTCTTTTGCCAATCAATTGGCGGCCCAGTGGCGCAACGGTGGAGCTGCTGCCGCACAGCACCAGAGACCCAGCTTTAAACCTGACCTCGGGTGCTCTCTGTGTGGAGTTTGCACACTCTCCCTCTAACCGCATAGATTTCCTCTGGGTGCTCCGGTTTCCTTACAGACTCCAAAGACGTGCGGGTTTGTAGGTTAATTGGCTTCTGCAAATTGTAAATTGTCCCTAGTGTGTAGGATATTGCTCGTGTACGAGCGAGAAAGTGGTGTAACATGGAACTAATGTGCCTAGAATTGGTGATCGATGACCAGAGTGGTCTCAGTGGGCCAGAGGGGATGTTCCACGCTATGTCTCTAAACTATACTTACACTCAATTTTAAATCATCGGTTCTCAATTTTACTGTTAATGGAACAGTTTTAGTTTAGAGCTAGTGTGAACATATGATCGATTGTTGGAATGAACTTGGTGGGCTGAAGGGCCTGTTTCCACACCATATGCCATGCCCTTTGCACTAGTTCTATGTCATCCCACTTTCTCATCCACTCCCCACACAACTAGGGGGCAATTTATAGAGGCCATTTAACCTATAAACCCACACGTCTATGGGATGTGGGAGGAAACCAGATCACCCAGAGGAAAACCCTTGCGGACACAGGGAGAGGGTACAAACTCCACACAGACAGCACCCGAGGTCAGGATCGAACCCAGGTCTCTGATGCTGCAGCTCTGTGAGGCAGTGGCTCTACCAGCTATGTCACCATGCTGCCAATAAAAATACTTGTGCTTTTATTCACTTTCTTTAGATTCAACTGTTTTAAAATGGGCTATGTAGCAATGCTCTTTTCATTTCTCTCTTAAGGAAAATCAATTTATTTGTAGTTATCACAAAAAATACATTTGTTCCACAAGAATTGTTAGTTCAACAAATTCAGCAAGACCTTTTCAATCACTATGCATGCTTTAATTTGGCAAATGTTTGTTGGTTGAATCCATAAGAGATCTAACATTATTTTATTTATGTTCTTTTTTAGACCATATTTATTCAATTATTTGCAGCTAGCTGTAAAGGACTTTGGTTAGGCCGCATTTGGAGTATTGTGTGCAGTTTTGGTCACCCATGACAGGAAAGATGAGGACGCTTTAGAGAGGGTGCAGTAGAGGTTGTGTAGGAAGGAACTGCAGATGCTGGTTTACACCGAAGATAGATACAAAATGCTAGAATACCCTGAGATATGCCCCTGTCCCACTTAGGAAACCTGAACGGAAACCTCTGGAGACTTTGCGCCCCACCCAAGGTTTCTGTGCGGTTCCCGGAGGTTTTTGTCAGTCTCCCTACCTGCTTCCACTACCTGCAACCTCCGGCAACCACCTGCAACCTCCGGGAACCGCACGGAAACTTGGGTGAGGCGCAAAGTCTCCAGAGGTTTCCCTTCCGGTTTCCTAAGTGGGGCAGGGGCATTACTCCAGCATTTTGTGCAGCAGAGGTTTACGAGAATGCTCTCTGGATTAGAGGATATTTGTCAGAAGGAGAGGCTGGACAAATGTGGATAGTTTTGTCTGGAATGTTGGCGGTTGAGGGGACACCTGATAGAAGTAGATAAAATGTGAAGGAAGGAACTGCAGATGGTTTAAACCAAAGATAGACACAAAAAGATGGAGTAACTCAGCGGGACAGGCAGCATCTCTGGAGAGAAGGAATGGGTGACGTTTCGGGTTTGAAGAAGGGTCTCAACCCGAAACGCCACCCATTTCTTCTCTACAGAGATGCTGCCTGTCCCGCTGAGTTACTCCAGCTTTTTGTGCCTATCTTCAAAGTAAAATAAAATAATTGGGTGTGATACATAATGTGGGTGGTCAGAACCTTTCTCCCAGGAAATGTCAGAAGGTGTAGCTTTAAGGAGAGAGGAGTAAAGTTTAAAGGAATTGTGTGGGGTAAGTTATTTATACAGAGAGTGGTGTGTGCCAGAAACGTTCTGCCTTTGGTGGTGTTGGAGGTGAAATTATAGCAATATTTAAGAGGCTTTGAGACTGGCACATGGGTATACAGGGAAAGGAAGGATATGGATCATATGTAGACAGAGGAGATTATTTCACCAGTAAATGTTAGGCATGGACATTGTGGGCCGAATTGCCTGTTCTTGTGCCGAGCTGTTCTGTGTTCTACGCTCTCCAAAGCAGGCCAATTTAAGAATGGCAAACATGCTCACTTCTGCCCTCTGCTCTTCAGACTCTGGAGTCTGGCTACTTATTCAGAAGGCTGATCCTGTGGACCACCTCGACATTTAATGGTGGTGCACTGCCACTTGTACAATTAACCCGGGACCCGGGTTTGACCTTGACTGTGGGCGCTTGTCTGTACAGATTTTGTACGTTCTCCCTGTGACCTGCATAGGTTTTCCCCGGGAGCTTTGGTTTCCTCCCACACGGCTAATTTGCTTGTTATAAATTGTAAATTGTCCCTAGTATTTGTAGGATTGTGTTAGTGTCCTGGGACCGCCGGCTGGCATTGACGCGGTGGGCTGAAGGGCCTGTTTTGGTGTTGCATCTCTAAACTAAATTAAGCACCTCCCTCCCAGGGTTGATACATTAGGTTGGCCCCATGAATTGGCACTGCTTGGCACCTTCAGAGGCAAGGTAGACAGGCACAGACACCCGAGAGTAGGAGGGGGAGATGGGCTCACATCTGCATCCACTAAACCCCTAGAGAATTCAGAGCCAGACTCCCTGTCCCAGGTCAGAGAGGAACAATATAGTCAGAGAGAGACAGAACGTGTTGCAGTAACTCAACGAGTTAGGCAGCATCTCTGGAAGATATGAACTGATGACATTGGGTTAGGACCTCTTTCAGACTGATTGTAATAAGGGGAAGGGAAGAGAGGAGAGGGCAGGACAAAGCCAGGCAAGTGATAGGTGGATACAGGTGAGAATGGAGAGGTTGATTGGCAGATGTTTGGACAAGGGACAGAGATGAAAAGACTAAAGGCTGTGAGATATGGTAATAAGGAGACAGAATGCCTGAAATATAAAGCATTTCTTCCACTATCTTATCCCCTCCCCCCAATTCCCCTTCCACCTACATCCCTTCACCTGGCTTCACATTTCACACAACTGATCAGCCATGATCATATTGAATGGCGGTGCAGGCTCGGAGGGCCAAATGGCCTACTCCTGCACCTATTTTCTATGTTTCTCTGCTTATCTTCTTATCCCACACTCTTTTATCTTTCCATCTCTGGCCTTTGTCCAATTAACTCCCCAACCTGTATCCACCCATCGCTTGTCTGCCCACTCCTTTCGTTCAACTTTTTTCTCCTCAATAGTCTATACAATGAGTCTGAAGAAGTGTCCCAATCTGAAACGTTGCCCATCCATGTCTTCCAGTGATGATGCCTGACCCGCTGAGTTTCTCCAGCGCATTGTGTCCATTATTGTAAACCAATGTCAGCAGGTCCCTTGTGTCTCCTATATATCCAGAGAGATGGAGACACAAAGAAATGCAGATGCTGGTTTACAAAACAAACACGAAGTGCTGGAGTAACTCAGTGGGTCGAGCAGCGTCTCTAGAGGACATGGATAGGTGACATTTCACTTCGGGACCATTCTCCATTCTGAAGAAATGTCCCAACCCGAAACTTCACCTGTCCAATGTATGCAGATATTGACACAGATATTGCTTCAGCATTAGCAATATGTGGTTATGTTGATTCTCAGAATATGAGAATATGAGAAGCTATTACCCATTCAATCAAAAGGAACAGCTAAGAATCCTTGCTGACAAATGCCCTGTTTAAAGTTTGAACCCTGCGAATCCCTTGATTAGTACAGGTGTCAGGGGTTATGGGGCGAAGGCAGGAGAATGGGGTTGAGAGGGAAAGATAGATCAGCCATGATTGAATGGTGGGGTAGACTTGATGGTCTAATTCTGCTCCAAAACTTACGAACTTACGGAATTGTATCCGTAACTTAATAGCCAATCACCCTGTTTATGAATGTTGGATTTATGTAATTGCTTAAGTGCCTTATCTATGCAATGGGAGAACTGCGCTGTTCAGTCACCTCTTACAGAAGAATTTGTGAACTGGTGGATCTGTCGAGTTGGGAGATTTCATGCTGAAGAGAGACCTTGGGAAATGTGTTGACACGTATAATAACACCAAGGCAACATCAGCAAAGCTCACAAAGTGCGCAGGAAAGCGAGTTAACACTTTCATCCATCTTAGCGAATGACTCTCCCTCTCAGTCATTTTCTGAAAGGCAGCAAATCCACACAACTTGCAGCAATGTTTGGCTTGGCATAAAGTGTCTTTAAGAGTTGGAGCCCTGACTCCTCGCTTAAGCTCTCCCGATTTGGCGTATATCAGTCAAACCAATAATCAACTCAATGCTCTTTAGACAATTCCAGTTTTTCCATCTATCCGTTATCACTTAATTCCATAATTCCCAGACTATTTTGTTATTTTCTCAGCACCTTTCCTTGGACTTTCATATTAAGTGTTTGGCTCTAGAATTGGATGCAGTACCTAAGTAATAGCCAAACAAAGAGAGGTTCAATAGACCACTTTTAGAGACGTTGATCTGGGACAGGATTAATCGTCTTATGGTCAAAGTGGATGATAGACAGTAAATAAAGTCAGCATGGATTTGTTAAGGGCAAGTTCTATGTAATCAATTCAAATAATATTTTGATGAGGTTAAAGTCAGTGATAATAATACAGATGATTTGGACTTCCAAAAAGCTTTTGATAAGGTGCTATAAAGGAATTTTATTAGCAAGGTTGAAGTATATTGTTCCAAAGCGACATTGGTAACATGGATACAAAGTTGGCAAGGTAATAGACATCAGACGGTCATGGTGGATGGTTGTTTTAAATTAAATTTAAATTAAACTGGGTTTTCCACAGGGATTGGCCATTACCATTTTAATCTGAAGTGTGCATGTTCTCCCTGTGAGGGGTTTGCACATTTTCCCTGGGACCATGTGGGTTTCCTCCAGGTGCTCCGGTTTCCACCCACACTCCAAAAACGTGCAGGTTTGTAGGTTAGTTGGCTTTGATAAAATTGCAAATTGTCGCTAGTGTGTGGGATAGTGCGTGTGTATGGGGTGGCTGCTGGTTGGTGCGGACTCAGTGGGCCGAAGGGCCTGTTTCGATGCTGTATCTCTAAACTAAACTACACTAATGACTAGGACTTGGAGATACAAACAACCATTTGTAAATCTGCAGATAAGCCATATCTTGGCAGTATTGTGTGGTAAAGATTGCAGCAGGGTTCAGACATTTCTGGGTACAGGTGTGGCAGATGATGGTTAATTGGCAGAAAAAATCAACGATTCGGAGACACCCAAATAGGGGACTGATGATGATTATGAAGAAATAAATCCAAGCTCACTTTTTTTTAGAGCAGTAGAAGAAAACAAAATCATGAATATCTATATAACTAAAAGTCTCATCTTGACCACATCCTGTCTATGCTGTATATTGGTGTTAGAAAAAATGCTACCATATATCGCTAAGAATTTTGACCATCTTACTCACAGTCCTCCTCTGCTGAGGCAGCCCTGAGGGTTTTTCCGATCGATGAAAAAAAAAAGTTTAAAAAATTCTTGAGATCAGCTGATTGGTCCTCTCGCCTGTCAATCACTATATAAAGGTAATGCCCCATCTGGGGGTGGGGGGCAGGACTATAAATCCCCGGATGCCTGGACATGAGTCAGTCACACAGGAAGATCGTGAGGGAGAGTCCACAACTGTGATTCTAAGCTGTGAATCAACTGAACTGTGAGTCTGCAATGTACTTGCAATAAATAATTTGTTAGGCTTTAATGACAATGCAATGAGTTGTTTGGCAAATTGGTGGCCTACACTCTGCTTGAAATGCTATGAAATTGAGTTTGGTGGCCTGCCCTCCGCATGAAGTTGACTTTGGTGGCCTGCACTCTGCCTGAAATGCTATGAAATTGAGTTTGGTGGCCTGCACTCTGCCTGAAATGGAATTTTAAGGAATAGCTGTGAGTGAATTTACAGTCCACCAGCACTGAGTGACGGATCTGCCAGCCCACCAACCCTGAGTAACTGAACTGCCGCCTGCCAGCCCACCAACCCTGAGTGACTGAGCTGCCAGCCCACCAGGCCTGAGTGGCTGAGTTGCCAGCCCAATAATCCATTTGGCCCACAATGTCTGTACTAGCCCTCTGGAAACCAGTCCCTTCAGCCCACAACACCCACACTTGCACTCCAGAAAGCCCCCCACTGGATGCCAATATTGGAATTGGTGGAGAGGTGGAATATTGCTTTGGGAGACCAGCCCTCCCTTGTGAACATGGAACCCAACGGGTCCCACTTAGTCTAGTTGTAAAAAATGTATGAACAAATCTTCTACTGACTGGAATGAAATTGACATGACAATAGTCAAGAAAGTCATCGATGGCATTGCAAAATCAATAACACACATCTGTAACTTGCCGTTTTCTAACTGGTAAATTCCCAAGCAAAATGAAAATTGCAAAAGTTATACCTTTATATAAAACTGGGGATAGACTCCGCTTCACAAATTATTGGCCGGTTTCCTTACTTTCCCAATTCCCCAAGATACTGGAAAAACTCTTTACTGAAAGACTAGACAAATTCATTGAGAAGCACAAATTGCTGACTGACATTCAGTATGGATTTAGGTCAAACAGATCAACATATATGGCACTAATCGCAATAAAAGAAGAAATTACTAATTGTATAGACAAAAAAAAGTATGCTGTGGGAGTATTTATAGATCTAAAAAAAGATACCATTTGATACCATTGATCACAATATATTACTTAATATGGTGTGGTAAATTGGATTAGTAAGTATGCAGATGATACTAAGATAGGTGGGGTTGTGGATAATTAAGTAGATTTACAAAGTCTACAGAGAGATTTATGCCAGTTGGAAGAGTGGGCTGAAAGATGGCAGATGAAGTTTAATGCTGATAAGTGTGAGGTGCTACATCTTGGCAGGACAAATCAAAATAGGACGTACATGGTAAATGGTAGGGAATTGAAGAATGCAGGTGAACAGAGGGATCTGGGAATAACTGTGCACAGTTCCCTGAAAGTGGAATCTCATGTAGATAGGGTGGTAAAGAAAGCTTTTGGTGTGCTGGCCTTTATAAATCAGAGCATTGAGTATAGAAGTTGGGATGTAATGTTAAAATTATACAAGGCATTGGTGAGGCCAATTCTGGAGTATGATGTACAATTTCACCCAATTATAGGAAGGATGTCAACAAAATAG